>NC_141876.1:53260000-53535000 GCF_056163025.1 Triticum urartu
ACTTCCGAAGCAACTATGTGCTCCGCTTCACACGTGGATCCCGCCACGACGCTCTTCTTGGAACTGCACCAACTGACAGCTCCACCATTCAATAAAAATACGTATCGGGTTTGTGACTTAGAGTCATCCGGATCAGTGTCAAAGCTTGCATCGACGTAACCGTTTACGATGAGCTCTTTGTCACCCCCATAAACGAGAAACATATCCTTAGTCCTTTTCAGGTATTTTAGGATGTTCTTGACCGCTGTCCAATGATGCACTCCTGGATTACTTTGACACCTCCCTGCTAAACTAATAGCAAGACACACATCAGGTCTAGTACACAACATTGCATACATGATAGAACCTATGGCTGAAGCATAGGGAATGATTTTCATTTTATCTCTATCTTCTGTAGTGGTCGGGCATTGAGTCTGACTCAACTTCACACCTTGTAACACAGGCAAGAACCCTTTCTTTGCTTGATCCATTTTGAACTTCTTCAAAACTTTATCAAGGCATGTGCTTTGTGAAATTCCAATTAAGCGTCTTGATCTATCTCTATAGATCTTGATGCCCAATATATAAGCAGCTTCACCGAGGTCTTTCATTGAAAAATTCTTATTCAAGTATCCTTTTATGCTATTAAGAAATTCAGTATCATTCCCGATCAGCAATATGTCATTCACATATAATATCAGAAATGCTACAGAGCTCCCACTCACTTTATTGTAAATACAAGCTTCTCCAAAAGTCTGTATAAAACCATATGCTTTGATCACACTATCAAAGCGTATATTCCAACTCCGAGAGGCATGCACCAGTCCATAAATGGATCGCTAGAGCTTGCACACTTTGTTACTACCTTTTGGATCGACAAAACCTTGTGGTTGCATCATATACAACTCTTCTTTAAGATATCCATTAAGTAATGCAGTTTTGAAATCCATTTGCCAAATTCATAATCAGAAAATGCGGCAATTGCTAACATGATTCAGACGGACTTAAGCATCGCTACGGGTGAGAAGGTCTCATCGTAGTCAACTCCTTGAACTTGTCTAAAACCTTTTGCAACAAGTCGAGCTTTGTAGATGGTAATATTACCGTCAGCGTCAGTCTTCTTCTCGAATATCCATTTATTCCCTATGGCCTGCCGATCAACGGGCAAGTCAACCGAAGTCCACACTTTGTTCTCATACATGGATCCCATCTCAGATTTCATGGCCTCAAGCCATTTTGCGGAATTTGGGCTCATCATCGCTTCCTCATAGTTCGTAGGTTCGTCATGGTCAAGTAACATGACCTCCAGAACAGGATTACCATACCACTCTGGTGCGGATCTTACTCTGGTTGACCTACGAGGTTCGGTAGTAACTTGATCAGAAGTTTCATGATCATCATAATCGGCTTCCTTCCTTACTGGCGTAACTAATTTATGTGATGAACTACTTTCCAATAAGGGAGTAGGTACAATTACCTCGTCAGGTTCTACTTTCCTCCCACTCACTTCTTTTGAGAGAAACTCCTTCTCTAGAAAGGATCCATTCTTAGCAACAAATATCTTGCCTTCGGATCTGTGATAGAAGGTGTACCCAACAGTTTCCTTTGAGTATCCTATGAAGACACATTTCTTCGATTTGGGTTCGAGCTTATCAGGTTGATGTTTTTTCACATAAGCATCACAGCCCCAAACTTTAAGAAACGACAACTTGGGTTTCTTGCCAAACCATAGTTCATAAGGTGTCATCTCAACGGATTTTGATGGTGCCTATTTAACATGAATGCAACCGTCTCTAAAGCATAACCCCAAAACGATAGTGGTAAATCAGTCAGAGGCATCATAGATCGCACCATATCTAATAAAGTGCGGTTACGACATTCAGACACACCATTAAGTTGTGGTGTTCCAGGTGGCGTGAATTGCCAAACTATTCCGTGTTTCAAATGAAGACCAAACTCATAACTCAAATATTCACCTCCACAATCAGATCGCAGAAACTTAATTTTCTTGTTACGATGATTTTCCACTTCACTCTGAAATTCTTTGAACTTTTCAAATGTTTCAGACTTATGTTTCATCAAGTAAATATACCCATATCTGCTTAAATCATATGTGAAGGTAAGAAAACAACGATACCCACCGTGAGCATCGACACTCATCAGACCGCATACATCAGTATGTATTATTTCCAACAAGTCTGTTGCTCGCTCCAT
Source organism: Triticum urartu (assembly GCF_056163025.1). Lineage (NCBI taxonomy): Eukaryota > Viridiplantae > Streptophyta > Magnoliopsida > Poales > Poaceae > Triticum > Triticum urartu. Next base: position 53,262,194 of record NC_141876.1, read on the forward strand.
TGTTCTGGAGAACGGAGTCTTAGTCATCTTGCCCATGAGTCATGGTTCGCAAGCATCAAGTGATTCCAAAAGTCCATCAGCATAGAGTTTCTTCATGTGCTTTACACCAATATGACCTAAATGGCAGTGCCATAAATAAGTTGCACTATCATTATTAAACTTATATCTTTTGGCTTCAATACTACAAACATGTGTATCACTACTATCTAGATTTGGTAAAAACAGACCACTCATCAAGGGTGCATGACCATAAAAGATATTATTCATATAAATAGAACAACCATTATTCTCTGATTTAAATGAATAACCGTCTCGCATCAAACAAGATCCAGATATAATGTTCATGCTCAACGCTGGCACCAAATAACAATTATTTAGGTCTAAAACTAATCCCGAAGGTAGATGTAGAGGTAGCGTGCCGACGGCGATCACATCGACTTTGGAACCATTTCCCACGCGCATCGTCACCTCGTCCTTAGCCAATCTTTGCTTAATCCGTAGCCCCTGTTTCGAGTTGCAAATATTAGCAACGGAACCAGTATCAAATACCCAGGCGCTACTGCGAGCATTAGTAAGGTACGCATCAATAACATGTATATCAAATATACCTTTCACTTTGCCATCCTTCTTCTCCGCCAAATACTTGGGGCAGTTCCGCTTCCAGTGACCAGTACCTTTGTAGTAGAAGCACTCAGTCTCAGGCTTAGGTCCAGACTTGGGTTTCTTCACTTGAGCAGCAACTTGCTTGCCGTTCTTCTTGAAGTTCCCCTTCTTCCCTTTATCCTTTTTCTTGAAACTGGTGGTCTTTTTGACCATCAACACTTGATGCTCCTTCTTGATTTCTACCTCCGCAGCCTTTAGCATTGCGAAGAGCTCGGGAATCGTCTTATCCATCCCTTGCATACTATAGTTCATCACGAAGCTCTTGTAGCTTGGTGGCAGTGATTGAAGAACTCTGTCAGTGACACTATCATCAGGAAGATTAACTCCTAGCTGAGTCAAGTGGTTGTGGTACCCAGACATTCTGAGTATATGTTCACTTACAGAACTATTCTCCTCCATTTTGCAGCTGTAGAACTTATTGGAGACTTCATATCTCTCAATCCGGGCATTTGCTTGAAATATTAACTTCAACTCCTGGAACATCTCATATGCTCCATGACGTTCAAAACGTCGTTGAAGACCCGGTTCTAAGCCGTAAAGCATGGCACACTGAACTATCGAGTAGTCATCAGCTTTGCTCTGCCAGGTGTTCACAACATCTGGCGTTGCTCCTGCAGCAGGTTTGTCACCTAGCGGTGCTTCCAGGATGTAATTCTTCTGTGCAGCAATGAGGATAATCCTCGAGTTACGGACCCAGTCCGTGTAATTGCTACTGTCATCTTTCAACTTAGCTTTCTCTAGGAACACATTAAAATTCAACGAAACAACAACATGGGCCATCTATCTACAATAACATAGACATGCAAAATACTATCAGGTACTAAGTTCATGATAAATTAAAGTTCAATTAATCAAATTACTTAAGAACTCCCAATTAGATAGACATCCCTATAATCATCTAAGTGATCACGTGATCCATATCAACTAAACCATGTCCGATCATCACATGAGATGGAGTAGTTTTCAATGGTGAACATCACTATGTTGATCATATCTACTATATGATTCATGCTCGACCTTTCGGTCTCAGTGTTCCGAGGCCATATCTGCATATGCTTGGCTCGTCAAGTTTAACCCGAGTATTTTGCATGTGCAAAACTGACTTGCACCCGTTGTATGTGAACGTAGAGCTTATCACACCCAATCATCACGTGGTGTCTTGGCACGACGAACTGTAGCAATGGTGCATATTCAGGGAGAACACTTGTACCTTGAAATTTAGTGAGAGATCATCTTATAATGCTACCGCCGAACTAAGCAAACACTACAAAAAAAAGACACATCCGTGACATTTTGGGTCGAACGAAATTTTTTGTCATACATATGACACTTCTATGACGATAATTGTGACAAAACCCGGTATCATCATAGATGTGGTGGGCTCCTACTTCTATGACAAAAAATCATGACAGAAAATGGGCTTTTCGTCCTGGGCGGGCCGGAGACGCACCTGCATGACATTCTTTGGGCCGTCTATGACGGAAAAAACTATGGTAGAAGCGAGGGGGAGGAAAATTTCGGGGAGTTCCAGGTTACGGTGGGAGGTCGGGGACCGAGCGATGCGCGTTTCTCTCATACACGTACGCGCGTGTGTGCGAGGCGTTGGCTCTAACTGAACCCGAGCGCGGCGTTGGGCTCTAACTGAACCCGAGCGATTGCACTGCAGGCTACACGTTACTGAACCCGAGCGATCGATCGATGGCTGTTAACTGAACCCAATCGAGCGATTCCTTCGCTACTGCTGCTAACTGAAGCCGATCGATTGGATGAACAGTGAGCATTGCGGGGGGGTTGGGGGGTTGGATGAACAGTGAGCGGTGGCGTTGCCTCTGGATGAACATGACCCCGTGGTGTGGAGGGCTGGATGAACAGTAGACGGTGGAGGGGTGCCCGTGGAGGGGTGGTTGAACAGGACCCCGTGGTGTGGAGGGCTGGATGAACAGTAGACGGTGGAGGGGTGCCCGTGGAGGGGTGGTTGAATAGTAGCCGGTGGAGTAGCGCGCGGTGGAGGCTGGATGAACAGGAGCCCGTGGAGGTAGGAGGAGGTCGACGGTAGCCCGTGGAGGCTGGAGGAGGACGACAGTGGAGATGAACAGTATCCCGTGGAGTCCCGTTTTGTGGTACGCCACACCCCTCCCGATGAACAGGAATCCCGTTTCGACCGTAGGAGGTCCGTTTCGTCCGTTTTGCGGTACGCCACACCCCTCCCGATCAACAGGACCCCTGTTTCGTCCGTTTTGTGGTACGCCACACCCCTCCCGATCAACAGGACCCCCGTTTCGACCGTAGGAGGTCCGTTTCCTCCTTTTTGCGGTACGCCACACCCCTCCCGATCAACAGGACCCCGTTCCGAACATAGGAGGTCCGTTTCCTCCATTTTGCGGCACGCCAGGCCTCATTTCCATCGCCTGTTCCATCCAAGCCCTCCCGATGAACACGACCACGCATTCCGTTCCGACCCAGCCGGTTGGCTCCCACGCGTTCTGTTGCCTCCCGATGAACACGGCGCATTCCGTTGACTCCCCATGAACACAACGCATTCCGTTGCCTCCCGATGAACACGATGCATTCCGTTGCCTCCCCATGAACACGACGACGACGCTGTTTCTCCGTTCCGACCCAACCATGTACACGAGCCCTGGTCATCCGTATGCGCGAGTAGGCGTTCGAGACCCCGCCCATATGTACACATACGTGGCCGTATTTTCTTTCTTGCACCCTGGCCGCTGTACGTACGTGTACATGCTACGTGCGCTCCTCTACTACGACACGTACACGCCTCTACTACGACACGTGCACGCCTCTACATCCACCAGTATATATGTACGTACACGTCCGCGGCCAGAATGACAACGCTACGTACGCTTAGACCAGGTGGGTCCCGACTGTCAGGCACTTCCTTGCGTGCGAAGATGTAGCTGGTGGGTCCCAGCAGTCAGGGGGGCGAATCGTTTTTTTGCTCGGGCGCACTTCCTTGCGTGCGAAGATGTAGCTGGTAGGTTCCAGCAGTCAGGGGGCGAATCATTTTTTTGCCCGGACGCACTTCCTTGCGTGCGAAGATGTAGCTGGTGGGTCCTAGCAGTCAGGGGGAAACGTTTTTTTCGTGAAATACGGTGGCCCGTCTAGTGGGTCCCCGCTGTCAGGTGGAGGAATCATTATTTTGCGCGTAATAATGAGGCACTTCCTTGCTGCGCCCGTGGACCTAGCTGCCAGCCTCTCCACGTACAGTCCACGTCCGATGGAAGTCGTTCCTTGACCACGTTGACCACGCCGCGCCGAGAGCACCACGGCGGTGGACGACGGCGAGGACTAGGAAGGGGACGACTCGAAGCTGGGGAAGACGCAGCAGTGGATGCCCACCCAAAGAGGAGTACGAGGGTTCATTGGTTCGGCTGCAGTGTGAGGCTGCTGTTGCCGCAGAATAACAGGGGGTGTGGGTGAGTAGAGGGATGGCCTGGCCAGCGGTGGGAGTAGTAGGGGGTGGTGAGGCCTCCGCGGCATCACAGCCGGCCACGGGAGGCAGGAGCACGCGGCATGACCGGCACTGGTTTGGGCGGCTGGAGCAAGAAGACCAGAGGTTGAAGAAGCACTACGGCCGTTGGATGAACATCGTACGGTAACAGGAGCTAGAATCGTTCCTATTGACTAAGTTGACAAAGCCCTCCGTCCCCGTCAACTTGGTAGGCCAACAAGTCAGCCTCCCCCTATGCTGGGTTCCAGCTGGCAGGGCGAATATTCATTTTTTGTGCGTAATAAGGAGGCACTTCCTTGCGTGCGAAGATAGCTAGTGGGTCCGACATGTCAGCGGGGGGCATGTTATTTTCGCAAAATACAGAGGCCCTTCTGCTGGGTCCCAGATGTCAGGTGGAGGAATCATTATTTTGCGCGTAATAAGGAGGCATTTCCTTGTGTGCGACCGTGGACCCAGCTGTCAGCCTCTCCACGCACAGTCTACTTCCGATGGTGTCGTTTGTTGACCACGCCGCGCCGAGCGCATCCAAGGTGGTGGACGACGGCGAGGCCCCGGACAGCAATGAGCCGGAGATGGGAAGACGTGGGAGTAGAGTCACAGACGGAGAGGTGTACGAGGGTTAACTGGTTCTAGTGCGGTGTAGTTCGGCAGTCAGTGGAGAAGAACATGAGGAGTGGAGGGGTGGAGGGATGGCCTGGCCAATGGTGGAGTAGCGCTTCATAGCGAAGCGTGCTAAGCAGAGCTGCTAGCAGCATGAGGCGGGAGGTGGTCCTGGCGGCGCTGGAGGAAGAAGACGAGAGATTGAAAATGGATGCCGGTCGTTGGATGTAAATCCAACGGCTAACATGTCAGAATCATTTGTTGACTAAATTGACAACGACTTGCGTTGGCTTTGACCTATTGGCCCACATTTCAGCCTCCAAAAATGTGGCATGTATTCAACCCATTTTTTCAGAATTTACAGTCTTCTTTTTGCGTGGTAGAATTTACAGTCAATTTGATCTTTTTTTGAATTACAGCCATTAGCTGGGCTGGGTGAACAAATAATGTAGCATCCATGCGGCTCATTTATTTTATTTCCTAAAAAAATACAGGCCATTTGCACTTTCTCGAAATACACGATTTTGCTGGGCTGATTCTAATTATAATGTTGGGTTGGGCCAACAATGTTATCAAAAATTAAAAGGGGCAGAGCATTTTGTTATAAATATATTTAAATAATAAGTGATATTATTACATTCTTCCTTAAATCTTACCAAGCTTTTGTACACAATCACTAGGATTTTCGTGCCAAAACAATCTAGGATTTTATTTGTTAAGAAATTATTTTTATAAGTTAATAAGATGTGGGATATTGTTTTCTTACATATGTAAGTATCTATTAAATATATGATGACAATAAAAATAATATATAATAACATATAAAATAATTTAAATATATATAATATAGTTAGAAGGGAAACATAAGTTGGACCTGGCGTTCCTATTATTATATAGAAAAATAGAACAGACCTCTGCGTTTTCTTCAAAAAAATACATAAATTGGGCTGCCAAAAATAAAACCTCGGATGGGAGGTCCATAGGCCGGTCGTTACACGACGGCCCTAAGAAAATACAAACAGGCCTATGGACCTCCCATCCGAGGTCGTGGGCTGCGCATGTTAAAAATGAAAGCCTAGACGGGGCAGCCCAAAACCACGTCCAACACTTGGCAAAACTTCGTCCCTCGTTTTCTCTGTGTTTCGCACACTCGACATTGTGTGGGCATTTTGACTGTGCATCATATGAAGATGTGCTATGCATGAATGTTGATCAGCATGATATTAACTGGCTGGTAGTTCCATTTTCGACCATGAATAAAACTTCCAACATGATGTTAACCCTGTTTGAAAAGGCCGTGTTAATATAAAGGCTCTACCTCTGAAAGTTGCAGTTTCTTATCTGAAACTGAACTTGCAGTTTCTTATCTGAAACTGAAACTTGCAGTTTCTTCTCTGAGAATCACATTGTCTGCACTTTTATACTCCTATGAAACTACATTTTTTAAGTGCTAAAAATAGATCTCTAGAATTCATAAAATACTTCATATGCTCAATACTGCAAATCTGAAATTCAAAAGACATTCATATCTGAAAGTACTCTCAAAATACACAACACAAAACACAATTCACAACCTGCAAATACTGACAACCCTAAGCTCCTTTTGACAATTCACAACCTGCCCGACTATTGGGCTGGGGGGGGCAGCCCCCTCCTATTCCTCGGTGGCAGACAACCGCCCCTTGAGACGATGTGAACGGCGAGGGAGACTATGGCGGGGAAGCGTCGTCGGGCCAACTGCTTTTCTCCTCTTGCAGTTGGGTTCGGTCGACGAAGACTCCACCGGCTCGCTCTGGCAGGACACCCTCACAAACGGCACCCTGTAGATGCTCGATCCTTCAATCTCTGGTGGATGCTCCATCTGGGATCGATACTCCCACCACCGCTCCCTCACGATCGGATTCGGTGAATCTGTTTGCTCCATGGCCCAGAGGAGCAGCTCTATGTACTCCGGCGCGACTCCCTCCGGGAGTATCGCCGCCTTTTCGCTCTGTTGCAGATATTTGGCCATGGATGTCGCCTTTGCCGCTAGTTGGTCCTTGTTGTCAAACCAAGACTGTATCTCCAACATCCTAGCTAGCTTCACAGAGTCGCCGTCTGCGATCCTCACGTATCGGTTGTACTCCTCCATTGATCTAGTTCTGCACAGCACCTTCACTCACCGGCGGTGGTTTTTGAATGGAAGAGGAGAGGAGCAGCGATGGTTTTGGATTAGAACGGGAGAGGAGCGACGCTGGTTTTGGACTGGAACAGGAGAGGAGGGGCAGTGGTTTTGAAATGGAAGAGGAGAGGAGCGGCGCTGCATTTAGATCGGAACAGGAGAGGAGCGGCGGTGGTTTAAGAGGAGAAGATAATTAAATCACCACATATTAGTCCCATTTTTATTAGTCCCGCTGTAATTAAATCACCACATATTACACTGATTCCGCTGCTCGTTGCGTACGCTGATTGGGAGAAATAAATACCCAGCCGTAGCATGCACTAGGGATGTGCGCGTGAGGCTTGCATGCGGCTGCATGCGGAGGGAGGGGAGACGATTTAATTAATTAATGCCGCTCCTACTCATCCCCGCACGTCCTTCAATACTACGGTGGTTCGCTCCTAGTCGTCCCATCCATTCACATTACGACAGTTCCACTAATCCTAACCCTCCTCCCAAATCCATGGCATCCCAAATCTCCACGATCGGCGGTGAGTACAAGGTTAGATGTGACACCCAAAATTTTTGGCCTTGTTTTATTAATTAAGATTTTGCCAGGAATTAAAACTTTTATTTTCTGGGCTCCCTTTTTATTTTTGAACCATTATCTCCCTTGTTATTATGGAGTTTTTCCCCAAAATGAAAACTTTTCAAATATGTTTTTGGACTTGTTTAAACCTCTCAAGAAAAACTTTTCTTTCATTAGTAGAACTAATTACCTAATTAATTTGCCTGATCTTCATTTTATTGAAAAATGGTTTTTACAGGTTATGTGGCCATATTTGAACTACAACCCCTTTAAAAATTTATTCAAAAATCCAACCAAAATTTGGAGATGTCATGTGATGTTTCTAAATCACTTTTGAGCAAAAATATATTTTATTATTAAAATAATTTGAGCTCTACACCCAATTTTCTTCTCTGGTCCAGTGGGCAATTTTGCACTACAACCCATTTAAATACTTCTTTCTAGCCTCCACCAAAATTATGGGATGTTGGTAGTAGCTTATGATTCAACTTTATGCAAAAACCCAGTGATGTTATTTGCAAGTTTTGAGTGAATCAACCTCATCTTCATTCTGGTCCAACATGATGGTTTGTACAGCAACCATATCCTTGCTTGCTCTTTGGCCCTTGAGCTTTCTCATGCTTGTAGTGCACCTTGCCAAACCCTTAAGTCCAGGAGAGTGGTCCCATTGGATGACTCTAAGTGCTTGAAATCATGCCCTTTTCTTTCTGTCCAAAACTGAAGTTTTGCAAAACTTGCACTAACAAGTATCTGCTTTTGGCAAACTAACTTCACCACCTTCTCATGCATCTAAAGAGACCACCATCTGGAGTTTTTGGCCACTCCAAGACCTGCCTAAGTGCCCTTAGCATTTTGTCAAACACCTTATGGGCATGATCAGTTTTGACATGGGTTTGTGTTTGCTCTATGAACTTGATCCCCTGACCAAACCAGCCTGTCCAATGGTGTTTCCCTAGCCTATAGCCCCACCCTGCTAACCCTCTTGCGTTTGGAACCCCCAACATGCCATGGCATTTCATCGAGCACGTTTCGTGCATGCTCTGGGCGCGAGCAGAGCACGCGTTTTGCACGTGCCGTGCCGAGACGACGCGTCGCGCCCCTGGCCTTGCCCGCTCTGCAGAGCCACGCCACTCGCTCTCCTCCTCACAGAGAGGCGGTTCACCGCCGTTCTTATCCCCGGCCGCCGCAAACCGACTTGGACGTGCTATAAAGAGAGGTCCCCGAACTCCCCCGAGCATGCAGGCAACCTCAGGCCACCCCAATGGCGCTCCCCTAGCTCGCATTCGACCCAGGGAGGTTTTCTTCCCCGTCTCCGGCAACTCCTGCCGCCGCCACCGCCCCGGCCATTCCGGCACCCATAGTACCTCCCCCTCTCCACTCTCTCCACCAGGAGCCTTCTCTTCCTCCCGCGAACACTTCCCCCTGCTCGATTTTGATCGGGAGCCACCGCAGCCCCAAAAGCACTTTGCTCCCGAGGCCACCTCCGCCGAGAAGCTCGCCGCCGGCAGCTCCCTCCGTCCCCTCCTGCCTGACGACCACCGGGAGGACCGCCCTTGAGTGGCGGATCCATCCCCGCCCTCGGGACGCCGCAAGGAGGCGCCAATCGCCGACGACGATCGCCGGAGTCCCGCCCCCTCTCGGGCAGAGGAAGGAGAGGGAAAGGCGACTGGTCAAACCTGACCAGTGGGCCCCCTGGACCCACTGTCAGCGACCCCGCGCCTGTCCATGTGGGATTAAGTGAAAGCGTATAATTCCCCAGTACGTTTTCTCTGCACCGAAAGCGTATTCGAGACTGAAGCGTTTTCTTTTTGTTTTATTTAAAAAAACAGATTTTACCAGAACTTTGACTATCTATAACTCTTTGAATATAACTCCAAATGAATTGATTCTTTTTCCTACATCTCTCAAATTTTGTCTAGTTTATTTTAAGATTTATTTGAAAATTTTCCAAACAACTTTTTTGTACTGTTTTTGAAATATGTGTTATTTGCATATTTTTGAAAATAGGATTTTTGGAGAGAGGAAGAAAACTTTCAAAAGTTTTGGAGAACACCCCACCTCTCCACACCTTTAAGGCAAGCATTCTGAACCCCGGGATAATAATTTTGGTGTGTTAGTTGACACGTTTATAACACCACCTTATTTCGGAGTATTAATATTTCATGTGATATGATCATTTGCATGGATGCATTTTTGTGATTTCCTTGCTGTTGGAAATGAGCATACTCGTGTGATGGTAATCATCCTCATGTGCCTTACATGCATGCCGGTAAGGAATCCGGGAAAGCCTCTGCCTTGGGTAGGCGTGAGCTTGTCGCCGATCTCCGTCGGGTCGGTTATATCCGGTATGGCATGGTAAGGTATAATGGATGGTGATTTGTTGTTGAAGTACTTTTTTTGCGCTAACCATGCAGGGAACATTTATGAGCCTCCTGAGTCGGCCGTAGATCGAGTCTTGTTCCGGTAACCCCCCATACTTGTTTTTTACTGCCACTGGTCCCTACCGTAGGTGGGGTATGGTTCCGTAAGTTGTTAACCCTTGTCTTGGCACACACCGTACAGAGAGGCCATGGTGGAAGATACCAGCTGCATCCGGTAGGCATGCCACCTGGTCCGGGGGCATGGGTGTATCCGGTTGGGACCGAGAGGGGGATACCCCTTAGAGCGCGCGATAGAAATTTGATCCCATGCTACGCGAGGTTGTAGCCTCCCCACTTAGAGTTTGCTTGACAGGTGTCGTGGGTGATTCCAGACACCGGTGAGTTAAGCTGGTGTGTGCAAGTCAGGTGTGTTTTCAATTAAAAGACCGTAGACGGAATTAGTCCCGATGGACTAAAGGAATCCGTTACTCGTGGGTAAAAAGTACACCCTCTGCAGAGATTAAACCTATTCGAATAGCCGTGTCCATGGTTAAGGATTACAGTCTAGGATGGGTCAAGTGTCGGTCTTAGTGTCGGTCTTCGGAGGAGAAACTGTTAAACCAGAACTGGGATCACGATTTGAGACATGTGATGTTTATGATTATTATTTTGTTGTGAACTAACCCGTTATATTATCGGCACTATCGGATATCCTTGGGATGGTTCTACCTCCTGGATATTCACTGTGATTATTTTATCAGCCCTTTCTGTGGTGTCGCTCAGACGCCCGACTGTGGCCTGTTTATTACTTCGTTTACTTATAAGCCCTTTCTATGGTGTCGCTCAGATGCCCGACTGTGGCCTGTTTATTACTTCGTTTACTTATAAGCCCTTTCTGTGGTGTCGCTGAGACGCCCGACTGTGGCATACATGTTATTCCATTTACTTACAAAGCCCTTTATGAGGTGTCGCTGAGACGCCCGACTGTGGCATTGTCTGTTATTTATTTATTTCATAAGCCCTTTATGTGGCGTCGCTCAGACGCCCGACTGCGGCATTTTATTTCTCGCCTCTTATTTACTTTTTTATGTTGCATATGAATAACTTGCTTGCATGCATAAGAGGTGTTTTATTTATGACTGACAATGTGATTATGGCATATTTTAGTGCATGTTATCAAATAATTTATTTCAGTGTTCATAATGTTTGCGAGTACATTCAAAGTACTCACTGGCTTGTCCCTGGCTATTGTCTTGGCCAGATATCCGCTTGGAGAGGAGCGTTGCGACGACAGCCCCGGAAACTAGGCAACGTGGTAGCAGCCCCGCGAAGATAGGAGTTAACCTGGTCAGCTGTTCCTGTGGGAAATGGAGTCCCATAGACCGTGGTGATCCACAGACCGCTTCCGCCATCAACCACTAGAAACCATTTGTTGTACTCATAGGCCACAATGGCCTTGTACTACATATTTTGTACTTTTGCTTGGATTTTCTGTATCAGGTTGAGGCCTCATCAGCTAACAGTAATCCTGGGGCTGATGAGCTCGACGGCCATTTTCTGGAAATTAATGCCCGGAAAACCGGTCGTGACAGACTTGGTACCAGAGCCAGGCTGACCATTGGCTAATCCTATCTTAGCCAGGTCAAAAAACCTAGGCAGACCAACCCACCAAGCCATAACTGAACCCCCAGCCAAGCTTCTCATACAAGATAGCCACACAGTGACCCGACACCTTTTGGCAGTCGGTGCCCAACCTATCAACCCAACCTGTCGCTCATGCGCCAGTGACCGGATCCTGAATAGTCTTTCTCGCAAGCGTGCGAAGGAAGACTCCATCCCCTTTTTCTATAAAAAGGGCACGCTAGCCTCAACCCAGCACAACACAGCCTCTACCCCAAACCGAGCTATAATGCCAGGACCCGTTGTCCACAATGAGACCACAGCAGCCAACCTTGGAGGTTTTGTGACCATACTCGCAAACCTCACCCGTCGTGCCTATGCGTTAGAAGAGCCCCCAGAATATGTTGTGTACCAAGGGTCCATGGGCGGTGAGAGCCGTCAATTCTGGGCCACTGTGCACATCTATGGTAGGGGTCTAGCACCCGAGCGCCCCTACAGGTTCACTGGAAGGACAACTTCCTTTGAGCCACAAGCCATCCAACTAGCTGCTCGAGAAGCTATAGTTCATCTCCGGCACTTGTCACCCAGAGTTAACTGTCGCTCGTTCCACTACTACCCCAGACGTGAAGGGTACGGTAGACCACCCCAAGTTGCCAACAGAGATCACGAGACAGATCCTGCATTGTTGCACCTAGTGCGCTATGTAAGTGCACTAGAGTAACTGTGCGATCAGATCACTATTGATCTTATCGCAGCCCATGGAGAGCTGGTTCGTCGAGCCCCGGCGAGAGAAGAGAACGAGCCCAACGCCGACAACCCAGTCGTGCTGTTTGGACACCCGATCGAGTCCCTGAGGACAGCCCCAGCCATCGGTCAAGGTGCTGCGATAACCCCAGAAGTGCTTCGTCGCATATTGGGAGCACACTCCAACGGGGTTGTGGCCAACAACCCCCGAGATGGTCATCATCGCTACCCCGAGCCTGCAACCCCTCAGCCCACTCCAGCTAATTCCGACGGTGAGACCCATAGAGAAGCCTCAACATCCACAAGGCACGCCCGCTTGGATGTAAACGAGGTAGACTAAGTCACCCGAGTAGTATCGAGTCCCAGTGTATTCTCGCTTGTAATCGTGTGACCTTGTAAATAAACGCCGCCTGTCGTTGAGCCCCTGTAGCCTTGCATGGATATGCCAGCACTTCTATCCCAGACACAGTTACCAAAACCCTCCCCGACAACCCCCACAGTAACACGTCACTTTAGTGAAATATGTGTATCTGTGGCTTGACTCCGACCCGTGGAGCAGAGCTGGAAATTTCCTTACCATTCACCATGGTAAAAGTGACCCAGCTCTAGTGCTATAAAGGGGCTACCGCGTGACCTTGCCAAGCACCTCTCACCTTGTGCACCACCCTCACAACCATTTCCTAGCCATGCCGAGCCCTAGCATTTATCTGAGAACCCCAGATGCAACCCCGGGTAGTTTTGTCAAGATATTGTGGGATTTTACCTGCAGTACCATGGGCGCTACCCAGCCACCCCAGTACGAGCTGTTCAAATCAATAATCACCTCTTCCACCTCGAGATATTGGGCAGCAGTACACATCCCTCCCGTAAACTCAAACCAAGACCCAACAGAGGTCTCCTTCGTGGGGAAATCTATGCCAACCCCACAGATGGCCGTGGAAGCTGCGGCATACGAAGCGCTTGCTCGCCTTCGATTCGCGGTACCCTATGCCAGCGAACGAGGGTATTATTACTTCCCGAGCCGTGCAGCGCCTGGAGGAGTAACGTCTTTTCCCGGTGGACGAATTGAGAGAGACCCAGTCCTGGCCAACCTTGTCCAGTACGTCATCGCTCAAGAGCGTTTAACCCAACATGTGATGGGTTATCTCCAGAGCCTCGTGGATTTAAATCCAAAGATCGCCATCGGCAGAACACTAAGGCCCGACCAGGAGAGACACGTGCATCGACTGGTCAATCCACTTTCCCCGATAGAAGAAGAGTGTGTCTCAGTACCAGAGACGTTTTCTTAGGACGCCGTCCAGTTACCGTTTCCATTTTAGACGTCGCTGCTATGTTCATTGTTGCAACATTTATTTTTGTGTGTGACTTATGCGCGACACCCTGAGTTTGCGCGACGAGTCAATTATTTGGCTTCTACTAATATGTATAGTTTTGTTGTGACTTATGCTCCTTTATTTTAACCGTTTTCCCTCGCGAAAAATCCCGGGAGTATTTGTTTTTCAAAACAACCCTTAGCAAATCTCGAGGACGAGATTTTTCTTAAGGGGGGTAGTGTTGTGACACCCAAAATTTTTGGCCTTGTTTTATTAATTAAGATTTTGCCAGGAATTAAAACTTTTATTTTCTGGGCTCCCTTTTTATTTTTGAACCATTATCTCCCTTGTTATTATGGAGTTTTTCCCCAAAATGAAAACTTTTCAAATATGTTTTTGGACTTGTTTAAACCTCTCAAGAAAAACTTTTCTTTCATTAGTAGAACTAATTACCTAATGAATTTGCCTGATCTTCATTTTATTGAAAAATGGTTTTTACAGGTTATGTGGCCATATTTGAACTACAACCCCTTTAAAAATTTATTAAAAAATCCCACCAAAATTTGGAGATGTCATGTGATGTTTCTAAATCACTTTTGTGCAAAAATATATTTTATTATTAAAATAATTTGAGCTCTACACCCAATTTTCTTCTCTGGTCCAGTGGACAATTTTGCACTACAACCCATTTAAATACTTCTTTCTAGCCTCCACCAAAATTATGGGATGTTGGTAGTAGCTTATGATTCAACTTTATGCAAAAACCCAGTGATGTTATTTGCAAGTTTTGAGTGAATCAACCTCATCTTCATTCCGGTCCAACATGATGGTTTGTACAGCAACCATATCCTTGCTTGCTCTTTGGCCCTTGAGTTTTCTCATGCTTGTAGTGCACCTTGCCAAACCCTTAAGTCCAGGAGAGTGGTCCCATTGGATGACTCTAAGTGCTTCAAATCATGCCCTTTTCTTTCTATCCAAAACTGAAGTTTTGCAAAACTTGCACTAACAAGTATCTGCTTTTGGCAAACTAACTTCACCACCTTCTCATGCATCTAAAGAGACCACCATCTGGAGTTTTTGGCCACTCCAAGACCTGCCTAAGTGCCCTTAGCATTTTGTCAAACACCTTATGGGCATGATCAGTTTTGACATTGGTTTGTGTTTGCTCTATGAACTTGATCCCCTGACCAAACCAGCCTGTCCAATGGTGTTTCCCTAGCCTATAGCCCCACCCTGCTAACCCTCTTGCGGTTTGGAACCCCCCAGCATGCCATGGCATTTCGTCGAGCACGTTTCGTGCATGCTCTGGGCGCGAGCAGAGCACGCGTTCTGCACGTGCCGTGCCGAGCCGACGCGTCGCGCCCCTGGCCTTGCCCGCTCTGCAGAGCCACGCCACTCGCTCTCCTCCTCACCACGTCATGCCAAGCAGGCCCTGGTGCCCTGCAGCACCGCCGTCAGAGCCGCTTGGCGGCATGCCCGCGGCCGCATCCGCCACCGCCATGGGCAGCACCGCCCAAACCACCACAGCGCGCCAGCTCGCCTCTTTCGACAGTGTAGTGGTCGTCGTTAGCCTCTGGAGCTAGCCAGCCACCGCCACGTCGCCCTACAGCACAGAGAGGCGGTTCACCGCCGTTCTTATCCCCGGCCGCCGCAAACCGACTTGGACGTGCTATAAAGAGAGGTCCCCGAACTCCCCCGAGCACGCAGGCAACCTCAGGCCACCCCAATGGCGCTCCCCTAGCTCGCATTCGACCCAGGGAGGTTTTCTTCCCCGTCTCCGGCAACTCCTGCCGCCGCCACCGCCCCGGCCATTCCGGCACCCCTAGTACCTACCCCTCTCCACTCTCTCCACCAGGAGCCTTCTCTTCCTCTCGCGAACACTTCCCCCTGCTCAATTTTGATCGGGAGCCACCGCAGCCCCAAAAGCACTTTGCTCCAGAGGCCACCTCCGCCGAGAAGCTCGCCACCGGCAGCTCCCTCCGTCCCCTCCTGCCTGACGACCACCGGGAGGACCGCCCTTGAGTGGCAGATCCATCCCCGCCCTCGGGACGCCGCAAGGAGGCGCCAATCGCCGACGACGATCGCCGGAGTCCCGCCCCCTCTCGGGCAGAGGAAGGAGAGGGAAAGGCGACTGGTCAAACCTGACCAGTGGGCCCCCTGGACCCACTGTCAGCGACCCCGCGCCTGTCCATGTGGGATTAAGTGAAAGCGTATAATTCCCCAGTACGTTTTCTCTGCACCGAAAGCGTATTCGAGACTGAAGCGTTTTCTTTTTGTTTTATTAAAAAAAAACAGATTTGACCAGAACTTTGACTATCTATAACTCTTTGAATATAACTCCAAATGAATTGATTCTTTTTCCTACATCTCTCAAATTTTGTCTAGTTTATTTTAAGATTTATTTGAAAATTTTCCAAACAACTTTTTTGTACTGTTTTTGAAATATGTGTTATTTGCATATTTTTGAAAATAGGATTTTTGGAGAGAGGAAGAAAACTTTCAAAAGTTTTGGAGAACACCCCACCTCTCCACACCTTTAAGGCAAGCATTCTGAACCCCGGGATAATAATTTTGGTGTGTTAGTTGACACGTTTATAACACCACCTTATTTCGGAGTATTAATATTTCATGTGATATGATCATTTGCATGGATGCATTTTTGTGATTTCCTTGCTGTTGGAAATGAGCATACTCGTGTGATGGTAATCATCCTCATGTGCCTTACATGCATGCCGGTAAGGAATCCGGGAAAGCCTCTGCCTTGGGTAGGCGTGAGCTTGTCGCCGATCTCCGTCGGGTCGGTTATATCCGGTATGGCATGGTAAGGTATAATGGATGGTGATTTGTTGTTGAAGTACTTTTTTTGCGCTAACCATGCAGGGAACATTTATGAGCCTCCTGAGTCGGCCGTAGATCGAGTCTTGTTCCGGTAACCCCCCATACTTGTTTTGTACTGCCACTGGTCCCTACCGTAGGTGGGGTATGGTTCAGTAAGTTGTTAACCCTTGTCTTGGCACACACCGTACAGAGAGGCCATGGTGGAAGATACCGGCTGCATCCGGTAGGCATGCCACCTGGTCCGGGGGCATGGGTGTATCCGGTTGGGACCGAGAGGGGGATACCCCTTAGAGCGCGCGATAGAAATTTGATCCCATGCTACGCGAGGTTGTAGCCTCCCACTTAGAGTTTGCTTGACAGGTGTCGTGGGTGATTCTAGACACCGGTGAGTTAAGCTGGTGTGTGCAAGTCAGGTGTGTTTTCAATTAAAAGACCGTAGACGGAATTAGTCCCGATGGACTAAAGGAATCCGTTACTCGTGGGTAAAAAGTACACCCTCTGCAGAGATTAAACCTATTCGAATAGCCGTGTCCATGGTTAAGGATTACAGTCTAGGATGGTTCAAGTGTCGGTCTTAGTGTCGGTCTTCGGAGGAGAAACTGTTAAACCAGAACTGGGATCACGATTTGAGACATGTGATGTTTATGATTATTATTTTGTTGTGAACTAACCCGTTATATTATCGGCACTATCGGATATCCCTGGGATGGTTCTACCTCCTGTATATTCACTGTGATTATTTTATCAGCCCTTTCTGTGGTGTCGCTCAGACGCCCGACTGTGGCCTGTTTATTACTTCGTTTACTTATAAGCCCTTTCTGTGGTGTCGCTCAGATGCCCGACTGTGGCCTGTTTATTACTTCGTTTACTTATAAGCCCTTTCTGTGGTGTCGCTGAGACGCCCGACTGTGGCATACATGTTATTCCATTTACTTACAAAGCCCTTTATGAGGTGTCACTGAGACGCCCGACTGTGGCATTGTTTGTTATTTATTTATTTCATAAGCCCTTTATGTGGCGTCGCTCAGACGCCCGACTGTGGCATTTTATTTCTCGCCTCTTATTTACTTATTTATGTTGCATATGAATAACTTGCTTGCATGCATAAGAGGTGTTTTATTTATGACTGACAATGTGATTGTGGCATATTTTAGTGGATGTTATCAAATAATTTATTTCAGTGTTCATAATGTTTGCGAGTACATTCAAAGTACTCACTGGCTTGTCCCTGGCTATTGTCTTGGCCAGATATCCGCTTGGAGAGGAGCGTTGCGACGACAGCCCCGGAAACTAGGCAACGTGGTAGCAGCCCCGCGAAGATAGGAGTTAACCTGGTCAGCTGTTCCTGTGGGAAATGGAGTCCCATAGACCGTGGTGATCCACAGACCGCTTCCGCCATCAACCACTAGAAACCATTTGTTGTACTCATAGGCCACAATGGCCTTGTACTACATATTTTGTACTTTTGCTTGGATTTTCTGTATCAGGTTGAGGCCTCATCAGCTAACAGTAATCCTGGGGCTGATGAGCTCGACGGCCATTTTCTGGAAATTAATGCCCGGAAAACCGGTCACGACATTAGAACCATCATCGGTGATGAGTTCGATGTCATCTACACCCGTTCTTCTACGATGGTGAAAGGATGCCTTTCTCGCTTCAGACGTATGTTCGAAGACTCAGATGATGAGTGGGTCGCTGGGCTAGATGTTGAGTACACCACAGTCCTGGGACCAGAGAAGGATCTAAAGGACGAAGAGAGGAAGAAGCCCGCCGTGATCCAGGTTTGCGTGCATGACTTATGCTTGGTCTACCACATATGCCATGCCGACGTTGAGTGCCAGGATTTTAAGGACTTCTTCGAGAGCAACCTAGTCAAATTCGTTACTGTAGACTTTGGTAACGACAAAGAAGTCCTGCGTCGGATAGGCCTCGTTGTAGGCAACACCTTCGACCTCCAGAAGAATCGGCTGGTGTCCTCTCGTCAGCCTTCAATGCTGACCCTGACTGGAGCCATGGTTCATCCTTCGTACGGTAAACTGGAGAAACCTCCATACACGTTTCATCGTCATGCATGGCAGCGGAATGTACTAGATATAGACCATATCCACTACGCTGCAATGGATGGCTACCTTTGCTTCAATATCTACAAGGGTTGGATGAAGAGCAACAGCCAAGTGTGCGGTTCAAGCAAAGAAGTATCGACCAAGAGGAAGAGGGACAAGGACGAAGTCGAGGACCTGGACGAGGACTCCGAGTAAGGTGGCAGTGTCGTTGCTCATGGTGGTTCTAATGTAGTGTCTACCGGAATAGTTGCAAAGTTTAATTTCAGGTGTGCTTAATTTAATTTGAGGGGTGTGTTGTGCTGAGCCCCCAGCAGAACTATGTTATGTTTCTTCTCGTTACTTTAACTCTTCAGTACGTACATACTAGTATTTCTTACATTTCATCTTTTAGTTGGTATAGTACTACCACTCGTTTCTTCACATTATATACGTACAATATATATGGCCAACATCATATAGCCAGCAGTTTAGTTGTCAAAGAATTTTAGGGTGCTTAGTTTTGTCAAAGAATTCCAGGATGCTTAGAGGGTGCTTGGATCCAAGGGACTTATTTTAGTCTGACTAAAAATAGTCTCTTTAAGAGGCTAAATCCAAGCACCCCTGACTAAAGAGGGGCTAAAACTAGTCTTGACACTAAATTTTTTTAGTCAGGGGTACCCCTACTAAAATGTGGATTAGTCCTCTCTCTACTCATTTAACTCCTCTCCTTTAACACAGACGAGTTCTGGATTGGAGGGTTTGGAGGATAATAAATGCTCATTAACTTGATTTTAGCCTTTTTAGTATTTGGATCCAAGCATGGGTGAGGCTAGCATGTTTTAGTCCCACTACTTTTAGTCATGGGACTAAAACGTATCCAAGCACCCTCTTAGTTTTATTTGAGGGGTGGGTTGTGCTGGACACCATTATTGTGACTAGCCTTTTTAATAGTACTATATGCATAATTTGGCGACGAGCGCTCTCTATATGTACCACCTTTTTTTTAATTTCAAGTTTTGCTCCATGGCGCAATCCATCGATACTACTGCTGTACAAAAGTATACATTTTTAAAAGGCTAGAGAGCGGGGCAGTCTAGCTTGGTCGGTTTCACGAGAGGCGAGGGACTTTGTGATTTGACGGCTCATTACTGCTGGAAGGCGGGGCCTTGTGATTTGAATGCTCGTATAAATGCGCCGACGACCTGATCGAGGAGGAGCAAAGAACCATGCGGTATACTCAAGTTTTCCACTGGAGTAGTACTGCGACGGAGGAGCACGAAACACGGCAGCCCAGTGCCATATGGCGATAAAAATGATCTTATTTGCTAATCATCTCATTGTTAGCATTGTTCTATTCATTCCCTAAAAAAACCATTGTTCTATTCATGCCTCGCAGAGAATGTGACACGTGCGGCGAAACACCCGAAGCAAAAGATGAAACACATGAGCAAAAGAAGAAGGAAGATTATCACCCCAAATGATCTAATTCACCGCGGAGTCGTAACTGCTTCTTCATCGCCTCCACGACCTCCATCTCCTTGCGCGTCTCCTCCGCCATCTTTTTCATTCTGTCCATGATGCGGGATTTCTCGACGCGAGCCTTCATCATCTGTTCCACGACCACATTACGTACCTTGACAACAGTCGGGTGCTCGATGCGGAGCTTCACCAACTCCTCCTTTGGTTCCATGATGAGGGCCTGCAACATCTTCATCGAGGAACTACTATTCTCATGTAGCTTCTTCCAGCCGGCGTTCTTCTCCTTCAACAGGTCGATCTTGTGGCAGAGCTTCGCCTTGTCCTCCTGAAGTCGCAAGATTTCGCCGGTCGCCTTCTTCTCCGAGGCAATGCTCTTCTTCAGCAGCATCACCAAGCCGGTGGTCAACTCCCCCTGCTGATTGAGCTCAGCGGGCATGTCGTCGAGGCTCTCCTTCAGCAACTCCATCAAGCCTTGGATGAACTCCTTCTGCTTATTGAGGTGCTTATTGAGCTGATCGGGCATGCCGTCGAGGGATAACGACTCCAGCTCCGCCGGCTCGGCATGTTCGCCTCCGCGGCTAGGGCGCTCCTGGGAGCCATCGCCTACGCGTGAGAGATCTTTCGAGGTATCTACGTGGCGGCGAGCCCTCTCTTTTTTTCCACAACCTTGGTTGCTGCTCCCTTGTTACGAGTAGTTCTCAACCTAGAGCTCTGCTCACCGGCCATGGCAACGACGGACAAAGAAGAAGCACTTATGAGGAGGAAAGGTAGAGTAATTTTCGGTTAGGTAGTTCCCCTTTTTATAACCTAAGTACTAGCACTAGTACTTATACCTGCATAGTGGGAACACATTCAGGTTTGGTACGTACTAGTAGGTGTGAGCAGGCTTTCGAGTGTGATGGGAACAAGGTAAAGATTAATTGATGGTTTTGGTTTCGAGGCCCGAAACGGCTCCCGATGAGTTTAGCGGAACATAAATTTCAAGTACTACACTGCTCAAATGCGTAAATATTATGTTACTGTCAAAACTTGGCACAAAATATGAAGGAGACCAATGGAAGTACTACTAGCAACCCATGATTTAACTACTCGCATGCGCGCAGTGGAGTAATAATGTCTTTCTTCCGCCCTCACGTCCACTCAATTTGCATGCGCTGTATTAATTGACCATCAATGAAGTGAACGACTTTACATGCGTCAAATTATCACATGGGGTGGATCTTGGTACAAAATTGCGTCCGCCCGTGTACCCGCGTGTGCGTGCGAGGGAATGAGTGCGTGTGTGGCGTGCGTGCACATCTTCGCTTCATGCATGTACCGCCAGTATGGATTAGGGAGGACGAGTACATTCTTCTGGAACCAGCAGCACGTCACTGTGATCAATCATGCAAGGAGGTCGCGACAACGCCTCCACATGTGCCACGTGGCTTCATGAACTGTAAGAGAGACACTGTGTAGCGTGCCATTGGTATTCTAATTTACGGGTTTTGCACATACTCGAAGTACTAGTAAGGTACACGTGCATTGCACGCATCAGATTTTGCAACCAAATTGTGAATAAATACCACAATATAGCATGTAAGCTCCGAGTCATATATGCCTGATGTAGCCCTTCGTTTAATTCTTATAGTTCATCTCATTCAAAATCAATTAGTTTTTATAAAAAAGCTAAGAACGCGGGAATAGGAAAAACATGGGATTATAGTGGAATGTCGTCTTGAATCCTACAGGATTGTACGAGTGTTTGATTGTGCATAAAAAAACGCAGAATTCTTTCAAAGAGGTTTGAGTGGATGGGATGTTTCCTATGAAATCTAGTGCAAATGAATCATATGGAAAAATTCCTATGGTTTACAATCCTACGAATCAAACAACCAAGATAGGAAAAATTCGTAATGATTAGAATCCTCCAAAATTCCTTTGAGAATCCTTTGAATCAAAGAAGCCCTTAATCTATTTTATGATTCATGGAATTGTGCGTTGTAAAGCATAAAGTAAAAACAAATAATGGCAATTCAACTAGAAAAAAATTTGGGCAGTTACGATACGGAAGATTCTAGAATAAAAGAGAACCACCTTTGTTTTGAGGTTTGTGCATTATGCTTAAGTTCAACCATGGAGTCTGCTAGATTGTACATGTGGAAAAATCCGGTGGGGGCTAGAAGATGGTGCGAGGGGCCGAGTGGAGGGAGACTATGATGGAATGCACAAGTGCGAGATCGATATTTAGAGAGAGGGGCGAACACGTGCGCTGTTGCGCGCAGTGGTGGAGCCATGAAAAATAAATGAGCTAGGGGGGCAAGCATTGCTAATCCTTAATGAGGAGGGTCAATTCATGAACTTAAACCATTTTTAGCAGCAATTGTCTAATGATCACATTCATATTAGCCTTGATATATAGTGATGTTAGGGGGGAGGGGGGCAGGGCCCTTACTGCCCCTGTCTTCGCCATTGTGCACGCGTCTGAGAGATGAAGCGGAAGGCATGGATGATGAGAGTGGGACTTTGGATATATAATTAATTTGGGTGTATTAGCTATATATGTTAATCCTATATAGAGAGGTATAGATTGATCGATGTGGACGTGGGAAAGAGGGTGAGACCTCACTGGATATATCGATTGATCGGTTTGTGTGGAAAACTATGAAAGACCTAGCTACATACACACATACATAGAGGAACATCGATCATTGCGCATGCACGCGTGAGAGATAAAGAATGCCCGATATGATGGAGAGGGGGATGTGTGTGGGTGTGTGCCTTCATGGGAGACCGACCTGAAGAAAAAGATTGCATGCGTGCGATGGATAATGCCGACTGGTAGTGTGTGTGCATGCATGCACGAGAGAAAGTTAGTGGTACAATTATAAAGAGAAGACTAATGTGTGGGTGTAAAAGAATAGGTGAGGTCATAATCAATGTAAAGTTGAATTCAAATATTTGAATAAGAGATCCCGATGTTTGAAACCCATGCATGCATGAATATAATGGAGATCTGCGCGGTGTGGTTTGGAAACGAGCATGTTGTAATGTATACACATTGAACAAGGTCAGACTGATTTGAATTTGAGATACCGATGACAGACATCATTTGGTCACGTCGCATCCGTGCATGGACACACTATTCTAATTGGAGATGATGGGCAGCTTTCGCATCACATATCTATATCTATACCCCTATATATATTATATATTATATTTTTTTATTGTGTGCGGGTAACTTTAACTTTGAAAGATGGTCGTTGGATGAGGCGAATCTGATGGTCCAAATATGGCAAATTTGAGCACTACTGGCCGTTGGATATCATCTAGATTCCACCAGATTTCGCCACATGTATAATCTAGAAGACTCCATGGTTGAACTTAAGCATAATGCACAAACATCAAAACACAAGCACTTCTTATTTGTTCTAGAATCTTCCGTATCAGAATTGCCCAAATGTTTTTCTACATGATTTGCCATTATTTGTTTTTTACTTTATGTCTTACGGCGGACAATTCCATGAATCTTAAAATAGATTAGCTTTCTTATAAAAACTAGATGATTTTGAATGAAATGAACTATAAGAATTAAACGAACATCTACATCATGCATATATGACTCAAAGCTTGCATGCTATAATGTGGTATTTATTCATAATTTGGTTGCCAAATCTCATGCGTGCAATGCACGTGTACCTTACTCTAGTCTAAATGGTGTTTGTGTGTGTGTGTTGTGCGTGTTGAGGTGCATATTGTCTTTTTTTGGGTACACGTTAAGCTTGTTCTTCTGAAATTTCAAGCTGCGCCTTGTTATGCCGAAAATTCCTAAATGGTGTTTGTGTGTGTGTGTTGTGCGTGTTGAGGTGCAAATTGTCTTTTTTTTTGGGTACACGTTAAGCTTGTTCTTTTGAAATTTCAAGCCGCACCTTGTTATGCCGAAAAATTCAAGCTAGTGTCTCTGTCTATCGTGCTGCGAAACTCCCGCCTCTTCAACCCACGCCTTGTTAGCCCGAAATATTTAAGATATATCTTTCTCTCGTTGTGCTCCGACAACTCCCTCCATCTCAACCCGCGCCTTGCTATTCCGAAATTATAACGCGCGCGAAAACTCCCACCTCCTGTGAAATCCCGACATGCAAAATGCCCGTGGTACCCCTGAACTGAAAGAACAACCTCAAATCGGTGGGGGTACTTTCGTAACTTACCCCACATTTCGGACAAGCGCTCTCTAAGCCATGGTTCCCCACTACCATCCCATCCGCCCACCCATTCGTACACCGAGGCCGCGAAAACCCATGACAAAACCCCACACCTTGCTCCGTCCGCCACCCAGCCGAAGCCTCTTCCCTGACGACGTCGTCCACAACAACACCTCGACGTCCCTCATCCACCGTACCAGATGAGGATCCGTCGTCGATCTCATCGTCCCGCCGGTTCAGCCACCCCGTCCTCCACCTCCAAGGAGCTGCCCTGACGTTCCCCTCATCTTTCGCGCCACCTCCATTCCCACACCACCGTCTTCACCTGCACCACCGGAAGAGCATCATCATCACCGTTTCCTCGGATGAAGCTGCGGCCTAATCGGCGCCACCAAAGAGGTTGTACACTAATCGCCGCATTTTCTTCTTGATTCGATCTCACGGTGCCGCCGGCGCTCGGTCCCGAGCCGACACGGCGCGGCTCCATCCACGGTGGCATCGCCGGCCACTTCCTCCACGGCGTCGCTCCCTCAGCGGCAACGTCCACATCAGTAGGAGCTGCTGCTGTTTTAGCTCTCGCTCGCGCTGCTGCTCTGCTCTTGCTCTTGGTCCCCTGCCTGGTCTGCTCTTGCTATTGCTCTTGCTCATGCTGCTGCTCTCGCTCTTGCTCTTGCTTGCGATGCTACTCCGATTTAGCTACACTTCAGTCGACTGAATCGACTTTTGGGTCAGTCGATTTTCAGGGGGTGGGGGGGGGCTCGTCGGGGTGAAGGAAGAACCAGCCGCAGCGGGGAGGGGGGCTCGCCAGAGAGGTACCCCACTATCTATCTTAGGGTTCAGGATGGGGGCGGTGGTCGCCGGCAGTGGCGGGGCGTTGGCGTGGGGATCACTGGAGAAAAAGCTCGGCATGGGGGGGGCTAGAGGGATGGCCGGGGCGGTGGTGGACCGGCGGTGGGGAGTGTTTTTGGGGCGGGCGGGGCGGCGCACCGCCGGCCGCGGGCGGCAGGGGGCTGCTGTTTGGCCGGTGGTGGCTGGCGGCTCAGGGGGGTGGAGGTTGAAGATGAACCGCAGGCCCTTGATTTCGTATCCAACGGCTGCAAAATCGACTGACCAGAGATGAAAAAGTCAGTCGACCGACGTGTAGCCTCACCTTGCTAGTGCGTTCAGTTTCGACAGCAAAATTCAGTTTCGACAACAAAATTCAGTTTCGACAATTAAGTTCACTTTCAACAGTTAAGTTCAGTTTCGACAGTTAAATTTAGTTTCGACAGTTAAGTTCAGAGATGAGCGGCTGATGTATTTTACATCTAGCACTTTGTGGTTATGTATTTTACGTCATGTATTGGAGATGCTATTAGAATTCCACTCAGGTTAACGTTGTTCGTTGTCTCTCTTGTCCTGCTTCAGCCTCGGCGTCGTACAACTCACCGGAGCTGCTCCAATGACGAAATCCTCCATCACAGCGGAGCAGTACCTCGGGCTCCATCTCCAGACGCCTAAGATCTTCTTCCCCTCCTCCGACAGCCAAGTCAGCTGGAGCATCCTCACCGGCCAACCCAATCACGCTGAGATCGACATGGCTTCGCCAAAGAGGTTGTACACTTGTTGCAACTCTTTTGTACTCTACATGTTATATATATTGTCCACTGAGCACTTGTAGTAACGGGAAAGACGATTATTTTATCCTACTATATGACAACTAGTGAGGTACCAGGCAACTTAGCTATCCGTGATGGACTCTCTTGAACGCCATCATTATTTATCTCTCCGCGTTTGAGCTGTGCATTTGTCAATGGGCCTGGGAGTTGAGCTAGTATGGAAGTGGCCTGGGTCCAAAGTAATAGAAGTAGCACAAAAACATTTTTTTAGTGTAGGATTTTCCTTGCTCAAGCCTGCCTACTAGAATCGCCAGTGCTTGAAAGGAAAAGTGAATGAAAAACATCGAAATTGGAAAGTTTCCTAAGGTACTACTTTTCATGAATTTGGTGCAAAGGAATGGAGCAAAGGAAAACTATAGGATTTGTTCCTTTAGTGTCTCCTTGAAAGAAAACCCGTAGGAATTCTAATTTCCACTTCTCCTCCTTTTCATATTCCTATCCATCAAGCACAAGACTAAGAGATAGTAGCATAATAGCATTATAACCGTACATTTTCTTGTGGTTTGACTTAATCTCACCATGCTTTTTTGCATCCTGTGATCTTCCAATTTTTGTGAATCAAACACCCAGATTGGCAGAAATCCTGTGTTTTTAAATTCTCTGTTTTGCACGTGCATTCCTATCATATTCCTGTTTATTTCCTATCCCTGCAGTGTTAGAATCCTCAAATTCAAACAAGCCCTTACTCAATTACTTCTGTTACAGATATGTGTCAAAGAAAACCTTGTGTGGTTTGTCCTGCTCCTGTGGCGCTGTGTTCCACCCCAGCTCAGCTGCTCCAACGACGGAAGGGTTCACCACAGCAGGGATCTGCTCTCCAGACTGTCTTTCGCCGCCTCAGATCTTCTTCCCCGCTGCCGGCAGCCACGGCAACAGCATTACCATCATCAACTGAGCAGATGACGTTGAGGACTACACGGGTCCGCAAGAGAGGTCACACTCTTCCGTGTCTGCTTACGTTATGCGTCGCTTAATATGATGACATGCTACATTAGCATCGTGTTCACCTATTAGACTCCGAGTCAGGTCCAAACTAATGCTAAAACTTGAGTTTTTAAATGGTTGTGGGGTACATATTGGGGCAGCAATCAGTACTATCTGTCTACTATCTGGTTAATCTCCGGTGTCTACTATGAGTTTCATGTTGGGTGCAAACAAACATTAAAGGAGCCATTATCTGTATTTTTAACTAAAGCTATTATCTGCCTGCTATCATTGGTTTTGGGTCTATCCACAGTTTGCTACCATCACTCTGGATTTGTGCATGCACTCCTTACATAATCTCACTATGTTTTATTCCTATGCATGCCAGTTATTGTACACAATGGAACTGATCATGTAGAGCAAAAGAGACGAGCCTTGCATGGCAATAAAATTTCATGCAGACGTCGTTCCATAGTGGGCGCAAAGGCAGCCCCCCCTCCACCCATTTCTGATCGTAATTAAGAGGAAGATAACTGTTCTGAGGGGGATTCAGAAGGAGAAGACCACTCCTATTTACCCCATGAGGTCTTTGCTCTAACTTGGCATGCTGATGTTGGTAATATCATGCATATGGTGCCTTGCATTGCTTACTGTATACATTAAAGATGTCATCTGCTTAGTTTAGACATGCTTTGTGTCAATGCCATCTGTTTAGTTTCTTTATCGTATATGTGAATCATGCAATGCCATCTTGTCTAGCCAGGCATCATATATGTGAATTTTGCAATGCCGCCCTGGTTAGCTAGTCATCTTATATGTGAATTATATCATGCCATCATTTTTTTATTGCGTGTTAAATTTGTCAACAATTTTAGTACATTCAATTGCTCTTCCTGTGCATCAGCCATTCGACACGGTCATGGAAAAATCTGGAGTGGAAACAAGGTCTTCAGAGCTATCTGACGAAGCGCATGTCTTGCTGGTTACCGATAGCTCCTCAGAGGAGGATTCAGTGACAGATGACCAGTCATATCCCCCCCCCCCGAGGTGCATGCCCTAACTTGGCAGGGTTATGTTGCTCATATCGTGCGTATGGTATCTTGCATTGCTATGTCATTTGCTTAGTTTAGACATGCTTTGTGTGAATGCCACCTGTTTAGTGTCTAATTACCATATATGTGAATTATGCAATGCCATCTTGTTGCAAGACATTATATATGTGGATTATGCAATGTTATCTTGTTGCAAGGCATTATGTATGTGAATTATGCAATGCCATGCTGTTTAGGCAAGCGTCATATATGTGAATTATATCATGCCGTCCTTTTTTTGTATTTCTCATTGCTTTTGTCAACAATGTTTGTATATTCAACTGCTCTTCCTGTGCATCAGCCATTTGAATTGGTGATGGAGAAATCTGGAGTGAAAACAAGGTCTTCAGAGCACACAATGCTACCCGCTGAAGCAGATATCTTGCTGGTTACAGATAACTCTTCAGAGGAGGATTCAGAGGCAGATGACCAGTCCTATTATCCCCCTGAGGTGTATGATCAAACTTGGCAGGGTTATATTACTCATATAATGCATATGTTGTATTGCAATGCTTAGTTTTTACATCATATACACAATATTGAATGCCATCTCCTTAGTTGACACATCATATATGCGATTGCCCTCTGCTCACTTCGTTAGTATATAAATCATATACTTGAATTATGTCATGCCATGATGTTTACATAGACAGCATGTATCTGAATTATGGCATGCCAACCCATTTTCTAAAGACATAATATAGTTATATCATCTCGTCCTGTTTACATAGTCATCATATTTTAAATTATGTCATTCTATCTGTGAATTATATCATGCCATCATGTTTCCATCGACGGCATGTTTGTGATTTATGGCATGCCAATCACTTTAATAGACACATCGTATAGTTATATCATGTCATCCTGTTTACCTAGTCATCATATTTTGAAGTATGTCATTCTATCTTGTTTAGTTAGTCATCATACATGTGAAATTGTGTCATGCTATCCTGTTTAATTAGCCATCATATATGTGAAATTATGTCATGCTATTCTGTTTGCTTAGACAACATAAATGTGAATTATTTCATGCCCCGTTTTCTTCCCTACTATCCATTGCACCTGTCTATCTTACAATGTCTGTACATTCAATTACTTTTCTTGTTTATCAGCCATTTCAATTGGAGGGAGTGATGGCAGTATCTGTGGGAGTAAAAACACGGTCTTCAAAAAAGATCATGCTACCTATCGATGCAGATAGAACCATGGTTGTACTTGCCCAAGAACCAGCCCCACCACACATAACCCACACTCATGCAGATTGTACCCCTACCCAGTTGGACAAAGAACCAGCTACACCCTTCTAACCCCAACCCCAGCAGATAGATACCCAGTTCCCGTTGACACAGCACCGTCTCCACCACAGAGCACCCAAACACGAGCAGTTAGTAAGGCAACTGCAGTGCCCAAATCACGAGGACCACCACTCCGAACCTGAAGTCAATGCTTAAAGCAGAAGAAGAATTGTTCTCAGGTCAGGTTCCGTAGCTATGGTTCATACTACTTTGCTCTTGCATCACTTATTTACTGATACCAACTAATTTCAAATTTGAAGGATGCAATTAAAACTCCAATGGCGCAACAGGTATGTTTTAAACCTGTTTCTTCAATGTGTTTGGCTATTTGCTGTTGTAACTTGCTCTATGTTGATTTCAATTTCAATTGAATAAACAGTTATGTTCTCACGCCATGCACATTACAAGTGTTGTTATTGCTGTGTAGTTTCCCACACTTATATTCTGTCTATGCTGCTTTGTCTTAAATAGATATGATTCGAACTGTATCTATCTTGATTTGGCAACATAAACTAGAATGATATAGACCATAAAGTGAACATACTACATAGATATATGTTTGTTTCATGCTGTTATCCTATCCACCTTACTACTGAACTGGTTTACCAAAATGAGTTTCATATACTACAGTGTAAACCTGAGATGTGTTTGTTTGTTTCTCTTTTAGAATGCGGATAAAATATTGGAGAAGAGTACCCTGTTATGCAATGGTAAAGGAAGTAATGCAGATAAGGTTCAAGATAGTGAGACATCCCTGTTGGTCTCCAAGAAAGCTGATAAAAACTATATTGAAGACACTGAGACAACCCCAAAGTCCTGTCTTGATGTAGTGTTTGAGTTACTGGCTACCACTGCTGGCACCAGCTCTTCGAACTCGTTGCCTGAATCAGTTCGGCTTCTTGAGTCTCAACTTCAAGTTGAAAGACATCGATCAGATGTTATGCGACAGGAAGCCGAAGGACTGAGGAAGTCCCTGCAGAATTCAGATGCATACTTTCTGGTGCAACAGCAAGCGCTGGAGGACTTAAGCGCCAAACAAGAGAAAGTTAATAAGCTTGCTAAGCATCTTGCCAGCATTATGGGTACCTAGGATATTGTTTCTTGAGCTCTTCTGAAGTGGTTTCGGTTCTGGACTTGTTTTGCTGCGGCGTTTATATGCTGATGTGTTTCCTATATTTCCACTGGTGGCGAACTTTGATGCCCAGTGGATGTAATATGTGTAATAGCCGTGATAGCCTAGTGTAAGTTGCTTGCTTATTTATTTCCTTATTGTCTTGTTTATTTGTTTGCTTGTAGTCAGTGCAGTTCTTTTTCTGCGGTTTGCTAGTGGCTGCAATAACCTATTTTTTAAAACTAGGCCACAATAACCATGGGCTAATATTTACTGTAGTGACACTGGGCCTCCTACGGGCCGTAGAATTAGTGGGCCTTCTACGGGCCGTATAAACAGTGGGCCTTCTACGGGCCATAGAAACAGTGGGCGTTCTACGGGCCGTAGAAACAATGGGCCTTCTACGGGCCATAGAAACAATGGGCCTTCTACAGGCCGTATCATCAATGGGACTTATACGGGCCGTATGATCGATTGGCCAAACATGGGCCAAACAGACCGCATTCTGGCCGTAAATGGGCTAGAGTTGGAATCGTCCGTTCATGGGCCAACCATAACGGGCCATCGTTAATAGGCCGTATTTGATGACGCTATGAAAACGGCCCAACGTATTAACAGACCACAAATGGGCCAACTGTAACCACGGGTTGAATTTGGCCCACAAGCAGAAAATGACAGTAACGGGCCGTAAGTAAACGAATGCTGGAAAATAGCGCAAGAATAAATGGGCTCTGAGAAGGCCGAAAGATAACATGGGCTGGAAATGGCCCAACGGAATAGCGAGCCGTTAACGGGTATAAAGTGATACACTGTTCTTTACGGGCCAGTTTCACCACGGGCCATTGATGGGTGTAAAGTGATACACTGTTCATTACGGGCCAGTTTCACCATGGGCCATTAATAGGCCAAGAGTTACATAGGGCCTCATATGGGCCGAAAGACGTCATGGGCCATACATGGGCCAGAAATGAAAACGGACCGGAATCATATTGGATGGCCCAGATGACGCTACTGGGCCTAATTCGAATAGGGCATAACGGGCCTTGGGTTAGCGGGCTGTAAATGGGCTATATGTGAACAGGCCGTTAACGGCCTTTCCATGGGCCGGCCCGCCACCTTTTGACCAAGTCAAACGGGCCGGCCTTTTCACAGGAATGGGCCTCTGTTGGGCCGTGCCACGTGTCAACGTATCATAGGCGCCTTCTGTCCAATGAGTGGATGACATCTGTCATAGCGATGAGCCGACACGTGTTTCCTCCAGCCAATGATGATTTTACACGTGGAAAATCCCCATTGGTCGGGGCTGTTAACGGGTTATCGGATCCAAAACCCGACCCGATAGCTTAACGGCATTCCGTTATGGTGGATGCCACGTGCCGGTCACCCTTGACGAAAGCACTTCTGTGACGTGCGATTTATCGTCATGGAAGTGGACACTTCCGTGATGATAATTTTGGTAATGTCATGGAACACTTCTACGATAGCACAGGTATGACTATCTTGATTCTGTCATAAAATCGTCATGGATGTACATGCATGACAGAAAACGCGACCTACTGTGACAAACACGTATCATCACGGAAGTGTATTTTTTTGTACTGAAAATAAGATGTATAAAGGATAAACATGACATGCAATCAATATAAGTGATATGATACGGCCATCATCATCTTGTGCCTTTGATCTCCATCTCCAAAGCACCGTTATGATCACCATCGTCACCGGCTTGACACCTTGATCTCCATCGAAGCATCATTGTCTGATACGTCCATTTTGCATCATGCTTTTATATTGATATTTATTGCATTATGGGCTGTTATTACACATTATGTCATGATACTTATGCCCATCTTCTGCTATATGAGGTCTTCCGTCTGGAAATAATAATAATAATGAAGCTCACGGGACGAAACTCCGCCGCCATGAGGCAGAACCAATCTAGGGCTCCGGCGGAGCTGTTCTGCCAGGGAAACATCCCTCCAGGAGAGGGAAATCATCACCATCGTCATCACCATCGATCCTCTCATTGGGAGGGGGTCAATCTCCATCAACATCTTCACCAGCACCATCTCATCTCAAACCCTAGTTCATCTCTTGTATCCAATCTTTGTCTCAAAACCTCAGATTGGTACCTATGGGTTACTAGTAGTGTTGATTACTCCTTGTAGTTGATGCTAGTTGGTTTATTCGGTGGAAGGTCATATGTTCAGATACTTCATGCATATTAATACCCCTCTGATTATGAACATGAATATGATTTGTGAGTAGTTACGTTTGTTCCTGAGGACATGGGAGAAGTCTTGCTATAAGTAGTCATGTGAATTTGGTATTCGTTTGATGTTTTGAGGAGATGTATGTTGTCTCTCTAGTGGTGTCATGTGAACGTCGACTACATGACACTTCACCATTGTTTGGGCCTAGGGGAAGGCATTGGGAAGTAATAAGTAGATGATGGGTTGCTAGAATGGCAGAAGATTAAACCCTAGTTTATGAGTTGCTTCATAAGAGGGGTTAATCATAAGTGGGATGCTTGTCCAAGGAATGGCAGTACCCAAGCACCGGTCCACCCACATATCAAATTATCAAAGTACCGAACGCGAATCATATGAACGTGATGAAAACTAGCTTGACGATAATTCCCATGTGTCCTCGAGGGCGTTTTCCTTTATATAAGAGTTTGTCTAGGCTTGTCCTTTGCTACAAAAAGGATTGGGCAATCTTGCTGCACCTTATTTACTTTTATTACTTGTTACCCATTACAAATTACCTTATCACAAAACTATCTGTTACCGATAATTTCAGTGCTTGCAGAGAATACCTAACTGAAAACTGCTTATCATTTCCTTCTGCTCCTCGTTGGGTTCGACACTCTTACTTATCGAAAGGACTACGATAGATCCCCTATACTCGTGTGTCATCATTGTCGTCTTGCCAACTATTGCTTCTATGACTACCGCTACCGCTTAGTGATAAAGTAAAGCAATTACATGGCGATTGCGTTTCATATAATAAAGCGACAACCATATGGCTCCTGCCAGTTGCCGATAACTCTGTTACAAAACATGATCATCTCATACAATAAAATTTAGCATCATGTCTTGACCATATCACATCACAACATGCCCTACAAAAACAAGTTAGACGTCCTCTACTTTGTTGTTGCATGTTTTACGTGGCTGCTACAGGCTAAGCAGGAACCATTCTTACCTACGCATCAAAAACCACAACATGGTATAGTGATTGCTTTTTGATCTTCAGAAAGAACCTTGTTCATTGAATCCGATTCAACTGAAGTTGGAGAAACTGACACCCACCAGCCACCTGTGTGCGAAGCACGTCGGTAGAACCAGTCTCGCGTAAGCGTACGTGTATGCGTAATTGATGACCCACAAGTATAGGGGATCTATCGTAGCCCTTTCGATAAGTAAGAGTGTTAAACCCAACGAGGAGCAGAAGGAAATGATAAGCGGTTTTCAGCAAGGTATTCTCTACAAGCACTGGAATTATCGGTAATAGATAGTTTTGTGATGAGGTAATTAGTAACGAGTAACAAGTAACAAGTGTAAATAAAGTGCAGCAATATGGCCCAATCCTTTTAGTAGCAAAGGACAAGCCTGGACAATTTCTTATATAGAGAAAAGCGCTCCCGAGGACACATGGGAATTATCGTCAAGCTAGTTTTCATCACGTTCATATGATTCGCGTTCGGTACTTTGATAATTTGATATGTGGGTGGACCGGTGCTTGGGTGCTGTCCTTACTTGGACAAGCATCCCACTTATGATTAATCCCCACTGCAAGCATCCACAACTAAATCAAAAGTATTAAGGTAAACCTAGCCATAGCATGAAACACATGGATCCAAATCAGCCCCTTACGAAGCAACACATAAACTAGGGTTTAAGCTTCTATCACTCTAGCAACCCATCATCTACTTATTACTTCCCAATGCCTCCCTCTAGGCCCAAACAATGGTGAAGTGTCATGTAGTCAACATTCACATGACACCACTAGAGGGATGACAATATACATCTCATCAAAATATGGAACGAATACCAAATTCACATGACTACTAATAGCAAGACTTCTCCCATGTCCTCAGGAAAAAACGTAACTACTCACAAAGCATATTCATGTTCATAATCAGAGGGGTATTAATATGCATAATGGACCTGAACATATGATCTTCCACCAAGTAGACCAACTAGCATCAACTACAAGGAGTAATCAACACTACTAGCAACCCACATGTACCAATCTGAGGTTTGGATACAAAGATTGGATACAAGAGATGAACTAGGTTTTGAGATGAGATGGTGCTGGTGAAGATGTTGATGGAGATTGACCCCCTCCCAATGAGAGGATCGTTGGTGATGATGATGGTGATGATTTCCCCCTCCCGGAGGGAAGTGTCCCCGGCAGAATAGCTTTGCTGGAGCCCTAAATTGGTTCCGCCTCGTGGCGGCGGAGTCTCGTCCCGAAAGCTAGCTTATGTTTTTTTCCTCGATGAAAGACTCCATATAGCAGAAGATGGGCATTGGAGGGCCACTAGGGGGGCCACGAGGCAAGGGGGCACGCCCCCACCCATGTGGCTGGTGGGTGGCCCCCTCTGGTACTTCTTGTGCTCAATATTTTTTATATATTCTGGAAATAACTTCAGTGAAGTTTCAGGACTTTTGGAGCTGTGTAGAATAGGTCTCTAATATTTGCTCCTTTTCCAGCCCAGAATTCCAGTTGCCGACATTCTCCCTCTTTATGTAAACCTTGTAAAATAAGAGAGAATAGGCATAAGTATTGTGACATAATGTGTAATAACATCCCATAATGCAATAAATATCGATATAAAAGCATGATGCAAAATGGACGTATCAACTCCCCCAAGCTTATACCTCGCTTGTCCTCAAGCGAAAGCCGAAATCGAAAAAATATATCCACATGTTTAGAGATAGAGGTGTCGATAGAAATAAAATACGGACATGAGGGCATCATGATCATTCTTAGAACAACAACATATATATATATATATTGTCATATGATCTCTTATGCTAAAGTAACAATTCAATCACAATTTCAAGTATGAATCATAAACTTCATTGAGAACCAACAAACTCTAATCTTAGTCATTGAGGCAATTGCAATTTATCATAACATAAGAAAGAGTCAATATAAGAGCTTTTTAGCAAGTCCACATACTCAACTATCATTTAGTCTTTCACAATTGCTAACACTCACGCAATATTTATGGGTATGGAGTTTTAATCGGACACAGAGAAAGATAAGGGCTTATAGTTTTGCCTCCCAACGTTTTACCTCAAGGGTAATGTCAACAATAATAGCTCATGCAGACTCACATCAAATTACCTATATGTATCTGGATCTTCCCAACACATTGTGCTTGCCAAAGGATAAAATGTAAAAAGGAAAGGTTAAGATCACCATCACTCTTATATAAGGTAGAAGATAAAAGTAAAAGATAGGCCCTTCGCAGAGGGAAGCAGAGGTTTTCATGCGCTTTTATAGTTGGATGCACAAAATCTTAATTCGAAAGAACGTCACTTTATATTGCCACTTGTGATATGGACCTTTATTATGCAGTCCGTCACTTTTATTTCTTCCATATCACAAGATCGTATAAAGCTTATTTTCTCCACATTAATAAGGCATACATATTTAGAAGGCAATTTTTATTGCTTGCACCGATGACAACTTACTTGAAGGATCTTACTCAATCCATAGGTAGATATGGTGGACTCTCATGGAAAAACTGGGTTTAGGGATATTTGGAAGCACAAGTAGTATCTCTACTTGGTGCAAAGAAATTGGCTAGCAAGAGAGGGAAAGGCAAGGTCAACATGTTGGATGATCCATGAAAATATAATTTATCTCAGATGAAAGAAAACATAACCCATTATGTTGTCTTCCTTGTCCAACGTCAACTCTTTAGCATATCATACTTTAATGAGTGCTCACAATCATAAAAGATGTCCAAGATAGTATATTTATACGTGAAGACCTCTATTTCT
This sequence comes from Triticum urartu, assembly GCF_056163025.1. NCBI lineage: Eukaryota > Viridiplantae > Streptophyta > Magnoliopsida > Poales > Poaceae > Triticum > Triticum urartu. The sequence continues at coordinate 53,298,337 of NC_141876.1, forward strand.
TTATTACTTCCTATTAATTGCAACGATGACCAAAACTATGTTTGTCAACTCTCAACAACTTTTATTCATCATACTCTTTATATGTGAGCTCATTACTCTCCATAAGATCCATATGATCTCTTTGTTTCTTTTTATTTCTTCTCTTATTTTATTCCCTCAAGATCATAGCAAATAATAAAGCCCTTGACTCAACACTAATCTTTATTATATATAGCTCACGGACTCGATTACATAGAAGGATCATAAAGCAAAACTCACAACTAGATCATACTAAAACTTTATTCTACTAGATCAAGATATTATCAAAAGGATCGAACTAAGAGAAACGGTAAAGATAAAAGTTGTGATGGTGATACGATACTGGGGCACTCCCCCAAGCTTGGCAGTTGCCAAGGGGAGTGCCCATACCCATGTGATTATATCTCTTTTGCCGGTGAAGGAATTGGAGTTGTTGATGATGTAGGCTTGTCGTCCCTCTTCCAAGGCATAGGCTCACCATCATAGAAGGATGATCGAGTCTCCTAAGTCCTCAAATCTGCAGCCAAACTCATCCTCTTGAATCTATATTCATACTCACAGTTTTGATTTTGCAGGTCATAGATCTGGGCTTGGAGGTGCTCGATTTTCTCATGAAGCTTGAAGATGGCCTCCCCAATGTCCTTGACATCCAGCTTGTGGTTGTTGGTGAAATCCGTGATCATTATGTGATTGGAGTCGAGTCCACGATCCACCATCTCTTGACACTTGAAAACTTGTTGCTCCAATGCCTCGAGCCTTGTCTCCGTGCTTCCGGTCCTCCTTGGTCCCTCGACATCGCGGATGTGCAACAACCCCTCAAGCATCTCAATGGTTTGAGGGTGTTGCAGCACCTCCGCAAGGTAGGGATTGATGACCTTCTCGAAGAACTTGTCCTTGGGGGCACATGAAGACGACATGACGACCTAGATCTATCAGAAAAACAGCTCGAAACAAAGACATGATATATTTGCGTGATACGGTGGTCAAAACGTTCGGGAGATTATATAATGAATTTTTACCGACCAAAAGAAGTATCATGCAAGAAAACGGAGTCCGGAGAACACACAAGGTGCCCACGAGGCAGGGGGCGCCCAGGGGGGTAGGGCGCGCCCTCCACCCTCGTGGAAGCCTCGTGTCCTTTTTGGTCTGCTTCTTATTTTCCTATTTTTCTAAATATTCCAAAACAGAAAAAAAGGCCATTAGAACTATTTTGGAGTCGGTTTACTTACCGTACCACATACCTATTCCTTTTCGGACTCTGAAATGTTCTGGAAAGTGTCCCTTATGTATTCCTCCGGGGTTACGGTTTCAATGATATTTGTTTCAACATTTATAGGATTACCTGAGATATAATGTTTGATTCTTCGACCGTTCACACCCTCGGATTTGTGCCTTCGAAGTTGTTGATTTTTATGGCACCGGAATGATAGAACTCCTCGATAATGTAAGGACCTTCCCATTTAGAGAGAAGTTTGCCTGTAAAAAATCTTAAACGACAGTTGTATAGCAATACATAATCACCTACATTAAACTCACGCTTTTGTATCCTTTTGTCATGCCATCTTTTAACATTTTCTTTAAACAGTTTGGCATTCTCGTAGGCATGGGTTCTCCATTCATCAAGTGAGATAATGTCAAATAACCTCTTCTTACTGGCAAGTTTGAAATCATAATTGAGCTCTTTCATGGCCCAATATGCCTTATGTTCTAGTTCAAGAGGTAAGTGACATGCTTTACCATAAACCATTTTATACGGAGACATACCCATAGGATTTTTATATGCAGTTCTATAGGCCCATAATGCATCATCAAGTTTCTTTGACCAATTCTTTCTAGATATATTAACAGTATTTTGCAAAATTAATTTAAGCTCTCTATTACTCAATTCTACTTGACCACTAGACTGTGGGTGATAAGGAGATGCAATTCTATGATTAACATCATACTTAGCAAGCATTTTACAAAAGGCACCATGAATGAAATGTGAACCACCATTAGTCATTAAATATCTAGGGAATCCAAACCTCGGGAAAATAACTACTTTAACCATCTTAATAGAGGTGTTATGATCAACACTACTAGTTGGAATAGCTTCTACCCACTTAGTAACGTAATCAACAGCGACTAAAATATGTGTATACCCATTAGAGGAAGGAAAAGGTCCCATATAATCAAAGCCCCAAACATCAAATGGTTCAATACAAGTGAATAATTTATATGCATTTCTTGATGTCTACTAATGTTACCAATTCTTTGACATTCTTCACAAGACAAGACAAACTTACGGTCATCCTTGAAGAGAGTAGGCCAATAAAAACCGGATTGCAATACCTTATGTGCAGTTCTATCTCCAGCATGGTGTCCTCCATAAGCCTTGGAGTGACACTTGCGTAGGATCTGTTCCTGTTCATGCTCAGGTACAGAACGTCTAATAATACCATCTACTCCTTCTTTATAAAGATGTGGGTCATCCCAAAAGTAATGTCTCAAATCATAGACGAACTTTTTCTTTTGCAGGTATGTGAAACTAGGTGGTATAAATTTAGCAACAATATAATCAGCATACCATGGAGTAGTTCGAGAAGCATTTATGACATTTAATTGTTCATCAGGAAAGCTATCATCAATAGGTAGTGGGTCATCAAGAACATTTTCTAACCTAGACAAGTTGTCTGCAACGGGGTTCTCAGCTACCTTTCTATCAATAATATGCAAATCAAATTCTTGTAGCAGGAGAACCCATCTAATAAGTCTAGGTTTAGCATCTTTCTTTTCCATAAGGTATATAATAGCAGCATTATCAGTGTGAATAGTTACTTTAGAATCAACAATATAAGGTCTAAACTTATCATAAGCAAAAACAACTGCTAAAAATTCTTTTTCAGTAGTAGCATAATTTCTCTGGGCTTTGTCTAGAGTTTTACTAGCATATTGAATAACATTTAATTTATTATCAACTCTTTGCCCTAGAACAACACCTACAACATAATCACTAGCATCACACATAATTTCAAAGGGTAAATTCCAATTAGGTGGCTGAACAATAGGTGCCGAAATCAATGCTTTCTTAAGTATTTCAAATGCTTCTACGCAATCATCATCAAAGACAAAAGAAATATATTTTTGTAATAGATTAGTCAGAGGCCAAGAAATTTTTGAGAAGTCCTTAATGAACCTCCTATAAAAACCGGCGTGACCGAGGAAGCTTCTTATACATTTAATGTCCTTGGGACATGGCATCTTTTAAGTAGCATCAACTTTAGCTTTATCAACTTCAATGCCTCTTTCAGAAATTTTATGCCCCAAGACAATACCTTCATTAACCATAAAGTGGCATTTCTCCCAATTCAGAACAAGATTAGTTTCTTCACATCTCTGCAAAACTCGATCAAGGTTGCTCAAGCAATCATCAAAAGCGGATCCATAAATGGAGAAATCGTCCATGAAAACCTCACATATCTTTTCACAAAAGTCAGAAAATATAGCCATCATGCATCTTTGAAAGGTAGCAGGTGCATTACATAAACCAAAAGGCATACGTCTATAAGAAAAAGTACCGAAAGGGCAAGTAAAAGTGGTCTTTGCTTGATCATCAGCTCACACAGGCATTTGAGAAAAACCGGAGTAACCATCTAGAAAGCAAAAATGTGAATGTTTGGATAATATTTCTAGCATTTGATCAATAAAAGTTAAGGGGTAATGATCTTTTTAGTATCCTTATTTAATTTGTGGAAATCAATTACCATCCTATAACCTATAATAATTCTTTGCGGAATCAATTCATCTTTATCATTAGGAACAACAGTAATACCTCCCTTCTTAGGGACACAATGGACAGGACTTACCCACTGACTATCAGCAACGGGATAGATTATACCTGCCTCAAGGAGCTTTAGTATTTCCTTTCTTACCACTTCTTTCATTTTAGGATTCAGCCGTTGTTGATGATCACGAACTGGTTTAGCATCTTCTTCCAAATTAATTTTATGTTGACATAGAGTGGGACTAATGCCCTTAAGATCATCAAGAGTATACCCAATAGCAGCACGGTGCTTCTTCAGAGTTTTCAATAATCTCTCCTCCTCATGCTCTGAAAGGTTAGCACTAATAATAACAGGATATATCTTTTTCTCATCAAGATAAGCATATTTAAGGGTATCAGGTAACGGTTTAAGCTCAAACACGGGATCACCCTTGGATGGAGGAGGATCCCCTTGGATTTCAACAGGCAAATTGTTTTTCAGAATAGGTTCCTGTTTAAAGAATACTTCATCTATTTCCTTCCTTTCATTCATAAACATATCATTTTCATGGTCTAGCAAATATTGTTCTAAAGGATCACTAGGAGGTACGACAATAGAAGCAAGACCAATAATTTCATCTTTACTAGGCAATTCTTCATCACGGGGTTGTCTACAATATTTAGCAAAATTAAACTCATGAGACATATCCCCTAAACCAACGGAAACAATATCCTTATTGCAGTCTATCTTAGCATTAACAGTATTCAAGAAGGGTCTACCAAATATAATGGGACAAAAGCTATCTTGAGGGGAACCAAGAACAAGGAAATCAGCAGGATATTTAGCCTTCCCACACAAGACTTCAACGTCTCTAACAATCCCAATTGGTGAAATAGTATCTCTATTAGCAAGCTTGATGGTAACATCGATATCTTCTATCTCAGCTGGTGCAACATCATGCATAATTTCTTTATATAATGAAATAGGTATTGCACTGGCACTAGCACCCATATCACATAAGCCATGATAACAATGATCTCCTATTTTAACAGAAATAACAGGCATGCCTACCACAAGTCTATGTTGATCTTTAGCACCAGGTTTAGCAATTCTAGCAGTCTCATCACAGAAATAAATAACATGCCCAACGATATTATCAGCCAAGAGATCTTTAACAATAGAAATATTAGGTTCAACTTTAACTTGCTCAGGAGGTGTATAAGTTCTAATATTACGTTTACGAACCACAGTTGAAGCTTTAGCATGATCCTTTATTCTAACAGGGAAAGGTGGTTTCTCAACATAAGCAGTGGGGACAACAGGATCATCATAAGTGATAGTTTTTTCTTCAACTTTAATAGGTGTAACTACTTTTGTTTCAATGGGAGGATTATATTTAAACCACTTCTCCTTAGGGAGATCAACATGAGTAGCAAAGGATTCATAGAAAGAAGCTACTATCTCAGAGTCAAGTCCATATTTAGTGCTAAATTTACGGAAAACATCAGTATTCATAAAAGATTTAACACAATCAAACTTAGGTGTTATACCTGACTCCTTACCTTCATCGAGATCCCAATCTTCAGAGTTGCGTTTAATTCTCTCCAATAAATTCCATTTGAATTCAATAGTCTTCATCATAAAGGAATCAGTACAAGAAGTATCGAGCATGGTGCGATTGTTGTCAGAAAGCCGAGCATAAAAATTTTGAATAATCATTTCTCTTGAGAGCTCATGATTGGGGCATGAATATAACATTGACTTAAGCCTCCCCCAAGCTTGAGCGATGCTTTCTCCTTCGCGAGGCCAAAAAATATATATATAATTACGATCACGACGAACAAGATGCATAGGATAAAACTTCTAGTGAAATTCCAATTTCAATCGCTTATAGTACCATGATCCCATATCATCACATAGCATATACCATGTCAATGCATCTCCCTTCAAACATAAAGGGAAGACCTTCTTCTTGATAACATCATCGGGCATACCTGCAAGCTTAAATAATCCACAAACTTCATCCACATACATTAAGTGTAAGTCGGGATGCAATGTTCCATCTCCTGCAAAAGGATTAGCTAGCAGTTTCTCTATCATGCCCGATGGAATTTCGAAGTAAACATTTTCATTTTTAGTAGGTCCATTAGGTTTAGGAGAAACTATTTGCTCTATCGGTCGGGGTGAAGATACCCCGAACAAGCCCCTCAAAGGATTACTTTCCATAGTAACAAGTGATAGTAAATTTCAGCACACTATATAAATTTTTCCTTACCAAATTCCACCTACCAAAGGCGCTTCACTCCCCGGCAATGGCGCCAGAAAAGAGTCTTGATGACCCACAAGTATAGGGGATGTATCGTATTCCTTTCGATAAGTAAGAGTGCCAAACTCAACGAGGAGCAGAAGGAAATGATAAGCGGTTTTCAGCAAGGTATTCTCTGCAAGCACTGAAATTATTGGTAACAGATAGTTTTGTGATAAGGTAATTGGTAACTAGTAACAAGTAACAAGTGTAAATAAAGTGCAGCAAGATGGACCAATCCTTTTTGTAGCAAAGGACAAGCCTGGACAATTTCTTATATAGAGAAAAGTGCTCCCGAGGACACATGGGAATTATCGTCAAACTAGTATTCATCACGTTCATATGATTCGCGTTCGGTACTTTGATAATTTGATATGTGGGTGGATCTGTGCTTGGGTGCTGTCCTTACTTGGACAAGCATCCCACTTATGATTAACCCCCATTGCAAGCATCGCAACTACAACAGAAGTATTAAGGTAAACCGAACCATAGCATGAAGCATATGGATCCAAATCAGCCCCTTACGAAGCAACGCATAAACTAGGGTTTAAGCTTCTGTCACTCTAGTAACCCATCATCTACTTATTACTTCCCAATGCCTCCCTCTAGTCCCAAACAATGGTGAAGTGTCATGTAGTCGACGTTCACATGAAACCACTAGAGGGATGACAACATACATCTCATCAAAATATCGGACGAATACCAAATTCACATGACTACTAATAGCGAGACTTCTCCCATGTCCTCAGGAACAAACGTAACTACTCACAAAGCATATTCATGTTCATAATCAGAGGGGTATTAATATGCATTATGGATCTAAACATATGATCTTCCACCAAGTAAACCAACTAGCACCAACTACAAGGAGTAATCAACACTAGTAGCAACCCACATGTACCAATCTGAGGTTTGGATACAAAGACTGGATACAAGAGATGAACTAGGGTTTGAGATGAGATGGTGCTGGTGAAGATGTTGATGGAGATTGAACCCCTCCCGATGAGAGGATCGTTGGTGATGACAATGGTGATGATTTCCCCCTCCCGGAGGGAAGTGTCCCCGGCAGAACAGCTCTGCCGGCGCCCTAGATTGGTTCCGCCAAGGTTCCGCCTGGTGGCAGCGGACTCTCGTCCCGAAAGCTTGCTTATGATTTTTTCCTCAACGAAAGACTCCATATAGCAGAATATGGGAATCGGAGGGCCACCAGTGGGCCCACAAGGCAAGGGGGCGTGCCCAGGGGGATAGGGCATGCCCCCTACCCCCATGGCTGGTGGGTGGCCCCCCTCTGGTACTTCTTGCGCTCAGTATTTTTCATATATTCTGGAAATAACTTCCGTGAAGTTTCAGGACTTTTGGAGTTGTGCAGAATAGGCCTCTAATATTTGCTCCTTTTCCAGCCCAGAATTCCAGCTGTCGGCATTCTCCCTTGATACGTCTCCAACGTATCTATAATTTTTTATTGCTCCATGCTATATTATCTTCTGTTTTGGACATTATTGGGCTTTATTATTCACTTTTATATTATTTTTTGGACTAACCTATTAACCGGAGGCCCAGCCCAGAATTGTTGTTTTTGCCTATTTTAGGGTTTCGAAGAAATGGAATATCAAACGGAGTCCAAACGGAATAAAACCTTCGGGAACGTGATTTTTGGAACGAACAAGATCCAAGAGACTTGGAACCTACGTCAAGCAACCAACAGGGAGGCCACGAGGTAGGGGGCACGCCTACCCCCCAGGCGTGCCCTCCACCCTCGTGGGGCCCATGTTGCTCCACCGACGTACTCCTTCCTCCTATATATACCTACGTACCCCCAAACGATCAGATACGGAGCCAAAACCCTAATTCCACCACTGTAACTTTCTGTATCCATGAGATCCCATCTTGGTGCCTGTTCCGGAGCTCCGCCGGAGGGGGCATCGATCACGGAGGGCTTCTACATCAACACCATAGCCTCTCCGATGAAGTGTGAGTAGTTTACCTCAGACCTTCGGGTCCACAGTTCTTAGCTAGATAGCTTCTTCTCTCTTTTTGGATCTCAATACAAAGTTCTCCCCCTCTCTTGTGGAGATCTATTCGATGTAATCTTCTTTTGCGGTGTGTTTGTTGAGACCGATGAATTGTGGGTTTATGATCAAGTTTATTTATGAACAATATTTGAATCTTCTCTGAATTCTTTTATGTATGATTGGTTATCTTTGCAAGTCTCTTTGAATTATCAGTTTGGTTTGGCCTACTAGATTGATCCTTCTTGCAATGGGAGAAGTACTTAGCTTTGGGTTCAATCTTGCGGTGTGCTTTCCCAGTGATAGTAGGGGCAGCAAGGCACGTATTGTATTGTTGCCATCGAGGATAACAAGATGGGGTTTTCATCATATTGCATGAGTCTATCCGTCTACGTCATGTCATCTTGCTTAAAGTGTTACTCTGTTCTTGTGAACTTTATACTCTAGATGCATGCTGGATAGCGGTCGATGTGTGGAGTAATAGTAGTAGATGGAGGCAGGAGTCGGTCTACTTGTCTTTGACGTGATGCCTATATACATGATCATACCTAGATATTCTCATAACTATGTTCAATTCTGTCAATTGCTCAACAGTAATTTGTTCACCCACCGTAAAATACTTATGCTCTTGAGAGAAGCCACTAGTGAAACCTATGGCCCCCGGGTCTATCTTCATCATATTAATCTTCCAACACTTAGTTATTTTCATTGGCTTTTATTTTAATTTGCATCTTTATCATAAAAATACCAAAAATATTATCTTACCATATCTATCAGATCTCACTCTCGTAAGTGACCATGTAGGGATTGACAACTCTTTATCGCGTTGGTTGCGAGGATTTATTTGTTCTGTGTAGGTGCGAGGGACTGGCGCGTAGCCTCCTACTGGATCGATACCTTGGTTCTCAAAAACTGAGGGAAATACTCACGCTACTTTGCTGCACCACCCTTTCCTCTTCAAGGGAAAACCAACGCAAGTGCTCAAGAGGTAGCAAGAAGCATTTCTGGCGCCGTTGCCCGGGAGGTCTACGCAAAAGTCAACATACCAAGTACCCATCACAAACCCTTATCTCCCGCATTACATTATTTGCCATTTGCCTCTCGTTTTCCTCTCCCCCACTTCACCCTTGCCGTTTTATTCGCCCTCTCTCTCTATCCTCCCTCTCTTTTCCGTTCGCCTCTTTTCCGTTTGCTTGTCGTTATGGCTAGTCCCTTTTCTTCTCCATTGTCTCCCAAGAATGAAGTTCTAAATTTTAACCAAAGGGAGGGAGAAAATCTAAAAGACGCTTGGTATAGAATTTGCAATGCTCAAAATAGATCTACTAGGAAGCAATCTACTTCCGTTCTTCTTCGCAATTTTTATGTAGGCGCTACTCCTTGGTACAGATATATCCTTGATACCATTACCAGAGGGAACTTCTTGGGTAGCCATACTTTTGATTCTTATAATGCTATGATAGATTTGTTTGGCTCACCACCTCTTTTGGTTAATGGAACTACGTTAACTTTGGAGCATGTAATGCAAATACTTGAAATTATTGAAATAAGGTTGCTACTGTAGAGTTAATTGAAAATTTGGACAAAAAGATCCACAACTGAATCACTCAATATGGATCTAAAGTAGGAGTCACTTTGAAAAATATTAAATAAAAGGAACCTATAGTTAATGAGAAAATAAATCAGGATTGCACTAGAATCGATAAACTTGAGGGTATTATTACCAACTTGGGAACCGCTTTTTCTTCCGTAAAGAATACTCCAAGTCCTCCCACTAAAATTGCCAAGCTTATGTATGTTCCTAAAAATAAGGGTGAATCCTCTAGTAAGGAAACTGCGGATCTCAAATCTATATGTATTCATCCTAATCTTTTTCCTATCATTAAGGAACCATTTGCTACTAATGATTTTTTCGATCTTGTGCCTAAAAGTTTGATAATAAATAAAAAGAAAGAAATTCCTAAGGATGGTAGATGCCTCATTGAAGAATTACCTACCAAAGATGGCAACACCTAGATCTATCCTTGCTTTTTATGCCTAGCTAGGGGCGTTAAACGATAGCGCTTGTTGGGAGGCAACCCAATTTTATTTTTATTCCTTGATTTTTTCTCCTGTTTAGTAATAAATAATTTATCTAGTCTCTGTTTTGGTTGTGTTTAATTAGTGTTTGTGCCAGGTAGAACCGTTGGGAAGACTTGGGGAAAGTCTTGTTAATCTTGCTGTAAAAAACAGAAACTTTAGCGCTCACGAGAACTGCTGCCATTTTTACTTGGAAAGTGATATTTAGTTAATTATTTTTTACGATGATTAATAGATAAATTCCTCACGTCCAGAAATTTATTTTAGAATTTTTGGGGTTTCAGATCTTGCGCTAGCTACAGATTACTACAGACTGTTCTGTTTTTGACAGATTCTGTTTTTCGTGTGTTGTTTGCTTATTTTGATGAATCTATGGCTAGTAAAATAGTTTATAAACCATAGAGAAGTTGGAATACAGTAGGTTTAACACCAATATAAATAAAGAATGAGTTCGTTACAGTACCTTGAAGTGGTGTTTTGTTTTCTTTCGCTAACGGAGCTCACGAGATTTTCTACTTTAAGTTTTGTGTTGTGAAGTTTTCAAGTTTTGGGTAAAGATTTGATGGATTATGGAACAAGGAGTGGAAATAGCCTAAGCTTGGGGATGCCCATGGCACCCCCAATATAATATAAGGACACCTAAAAGCCAAAGCTTGGGGATGCCCCGGAATGCATCCCCTCTTTCGTCTACTTCCATCGGTAACTTTACTTGGAGCTATATTTTTATTCACCACATGATATGTGTTTTGCTTGGAGCGTCTTGTATGATTTGAGTGTTTGCTTTTTATTTTACCACAATCATCTTTGATGTACACACCTTTTGAGCGAGACACACATGATTCGGAAATTATTAGAATACTCTATGTGCTTCACTTATATCTTTTGAGTTATATAGTTTTGCTCTAGTACTTCACTTATATCTTTTAAGAGCACGGTGGTGGATTTGTTTTATAGAAACTATTGATCTCTCATGCTTCACTTAGATTATTTTGAGAGTCTTAAATAGCATGGTAATTTTCTTAAATAATCCTAATATGCTAGGTATACAAGATTAATAGTAAAAACTTTCTTATGAGTGTGTTGAATACTAAGAGAAATTTGATGCTTGATGATTGTTTTGAGATATGGAGATGGTGATATTAGAGTCATGCTAGTTGATTAGTTTTGAATTTGAGAAATACTTGTGTTAAAGTTTGTGTTTCCCGTAGCATGCACGTATGGTGAACCGTTATGTGATGAAGTCGGAGCATGATTTATTTATTGATTGTCTTCCTTATGAGTGGCGGTCGGGGATGAGAGATGGTCTTTTCCTACCAATCTATCCCCCTAGGAGCATGCGCGTAATACTTTGCTTTGATAACTTGTAGATTTTTGCAATAAGTATATGAGTTCTTTATGACTAATGTCGACTCCATGGATCATACGCACTCTCACCCTTCCATCATTGCTAGCCTCTCTAATACCGCGCACCTTTCGCCGGTATCATACACCCACCATATACCTTCCTCGAAACAGCCACCATACCTACCTATCATGGCATTTCCATAGCCATTCCGAGATATATTGCCATGCAACTTTCCACCATTCCGTTTACTATGACACGCTCCATCATTGTCATATTGCTTTGCATGATCATGTAGTTGACATTGTATTTGTGGAAAAGTCACCGTTCATAATTCTTTCATACATGTCACTCTTGATTCATTGCATACCCCGGTACACTACCGGTAGCATTCACATAGAGTCATATTTTGTTCTAAGTATCGAGTTGTAATTGTTGAGTTGTAAGTAAATAAAAGTGTGATGATCATCATTATTAGAGCATTGTCCCAAGTGAGGAAAGGATGATGGAGACTATGATTCCCCCACAAGTCGGGATGAGACTCCGGACGAAAAATAAAATAAAATAAAAAGAGGCCAAAGAAGCCCAAATAAAAAATTAGAGAAAAAGAGAGAAGGGACAATGCTACTATCCTTTTACCACACTTGTGCTTCAAAGTAGCACCATGATCTTCATGATAGAGAGTCTCCTTTGTTATCACTTTCATATACTAGTGGGAATTTTTCATTACAGAACTTGGCTTGCATATTCCAATGATGGGCTTCCTCAAAATGCCCTAGGTCTTCGTGAGCAAGCAAGTTGGATGCATACCCACTTAGTTTCTTTTTGAGCTTTCATATACTTATAGCTCTAGTGCATCCGTTGCATGGCAATCACTACTCACTCACATTGATATCTATTGATGGGTGTCGGTGTCAAAACCGGCGGATCTCGGGTAGGGGGTCCCGAACTGTGCGTCTAGGCCGGATGGTAACAGGAGGCAAGGGACACGAAGTTTTACCCAGGTTCGGGCCCTCTTGATGGAGGTAAAATCCTACGTCCTGCTTGATTAATATTGATGATATGGCTAGTACAAGAGTAGATCTACCACGAGATCGGAGAGGCTAAACCCTAGAAGCTAGCCTATGGTATGGTTGTTGTTCTGTATGTTTTCCTACGGACTAAAACCCTCCGGTTTATATAGACACCGGAGAGGGTTAGGGTTACACAAAATCGGTTACAATGGTAGGAGATCTACATATCCGTATCGCCAAGCTTGCCTTCCACGCCAAGGAAAGTCCCTTCCGGACACGGGACGAAGTCTTTAATCTTGTATCTTCATAGTCCAGGAGTCCGGCTGAAGGTATAGTCCGGCCATCCGGACACCCCCTAATCCAGGACTCCCTCAGTAGCCCCTGAACCAGGCTTCAATGACGACGAGTCTGGCGCGCAGATTGTCTTCAGCATTGCAAGGCGGGTTCCTCCTACAAGTACTTCATAGAAGATTTTGAACACAAAGATAGTGTCCGGCTCTGCAAAATAAGTTTCCACATATTGCCATAGAGATAATAATATTTACACAAATCTAATCTGCTGACGCATTCCGTAGTGTTTCACACCATGGCCAAGCCTTTATCCGAGTCATTTCATTATCCCACCTCAGCGCATCATGCGAGGCGGTTTCCTTGGCACGTCTTGTTAAAGCAGAGATCGTGTCCCCTTATTCCGGGATTCTCATCAATACGGGCGTGGGTAACCCAACCGCGCCATTGATTACAGTGCTTGGAGATAAGCGAGTTTACAAGGCTGGTGGGGACACGTAGTTGCGTCCATCCATATAAGGGGATAAGGATCCACCTTTTCACCTACGCCTTCTTCCTCCTTTGCCTATCCATTCTCGCGCACTCGAGCTCCAGCGCCCAAGTCCGCACTCCCCACCTCAACCTTCTCCAGCCATGTCCGGAGCGGGAGGCAAGTGGATGGTCTCCTCTGTCACGGAGGGACACATCAAAAAACTGAGGAAGGCCGGATACTTGTCTAACGACATCGCGTACCGGCTTCCCGAAAAGGGGCAGCTCCTCCCCACCCCAAGGCCCCATGAGAGGGTAGTGTTCCTTCCCCACTTCCTCCGCGGACTGGGCTTTCCGATCCACCCATTCGTCCGGGGACTCATGTTCTACTACGGCCTGGATTTCCATGATCTGGCCCTGAACTTCATCCTCAACATCTCGGCGTTTATCGTCGTGTGCGAGGCTTTCCTCTGCATCCGCCCCCATTTCGGCCTATGGCTCAAGACTTTCAATGTCAAGCCGAAGGTGGTGCGCGGCAACCGGGCGGAGTGCGGAGGCACCATGGTTGGCAAGATGCCCAACGTCTTATGGCTCGAGGGCTCCTTTGTGGAGACCCTGAAGGGGTGGCAATCGGGGTGGTTTTACATCACCGAGCCGCGCGACCCTGAGTGGGTCGCAGCCCCCGAGTTCCGATCCGGACCCCCAACGCGGCTCACGTCCTGGAAGGAGACGGGCCTGTCGTGGGGCAACAAAGGAGAGGTCACTGGACTGCAAACATGCATCCAAACCCTGGTGGACAAGTAGCTCAGGCTTGTCAACGTAGTCCAGGTTATGCTCATCCGCCGGATCCTCCCGTGTCAACAACGGGCCTTCAATCTGTGGGAGTTCAACCTGGCGCAGCATCGAACTCTGAGCAGGCTCTTCGACACGACGTACGAAGATGTCTGGAAGGTGCTTTTCAAGGGCGCCGAGGCTCCTGCATCCGCTACCGAGGATCGCGGATTCAGCGCGCAGCGTCACGCTAGCGCGGTAAGTTGTTTGTATCTTTTACAGGGTATTAGTTTTCCATAGTTTAACTCTATGTGGGATCTAAGCTCCCTTACCTTTGACAGAGTTGGAAGGCGAAGTTCGGACAGATCGACTGTCCGGCTCCTTTGCCCAAAGACCCAGCCGATGCCCGCTTAGCGAAGCTGCTGGTTCCGGCACCCTATGTGGTGCCGGAGAAGAAGGCCACAAAGAAGGCCACGGGGACTCAAAAAAGTGCCCGACGCCAGGAGGTGTTGGGTTCGTCATCCGACGGCTCCGAGGCGCATTCCTCCCGTGAAGACGAGGAGGAAGAAGAAGAGACCTCTCCCCCTCCAGCGGGAGGAGAGAAGAAAAGGAAGGCCGCCCTCTCTGGGGAGGCCGGAGGGTCCAAGAAGGGGAAAACCCTTCCTCCGGACTACTCCAACGACGCCGACGACGGCGGAGAGGTGTCGCCACCCAGGGTCAAGCCCCTGGCGAAATTGTAAGTATCCGGATACCATAGTAATTCATAGTATTCCTTCATCGCACAACTTTCCCTTATGTCGAGTATGATTATGCAGCCCACCCAAATACCGGCTCGACGCGTCGTCGAGCGGTTCACTGGACTCGTCGGATGTGAATTCGCTTCCGGCGGCTACCTCCCCCCCGCCCTATGGACGACACCGAAGTGTTGTCCCAACAGGTTCCAAGCCAGGAGGAGGTGGTCCTGGAGGTGCCGCAAGGCGACCTCCCGGATTCCAGGAGTGAAGGGGATAAAACCCCCCAGGGCTCCAAGTCCGGCTCAAGGCCGGACACCGCTCCGGAACCTTTAAAGGTTCCAGAGTCTGGCGGGCGACCTCCTTGCAAGAGGAGCAAGCCCACTGTGCCGGTGACCCCCATCCAACCGGGGGCGCCGGACAATCTGTTGGAGGTGCTCGAAGGCACCTCCATCGATGAGGAACACCGCACTATTATGAGTGCGGTGGTCCAGAAGGTTCAGTCCGCCAAGAGCGGACTGACTGAAGCTTGTACTAGCCTTTTAACAGGCTTTGAGGTAAGTAAAGAATGTGTAAATAATATTACCGCATAGACAGTAGCCCCTGATGCTCTGTTTGGCGTTCGGGAAGAAAAGACGAATAGAGGATCAAATAAAATTCGCAGGAGTCTAACAAAAAGGAGTCAATATGCGTATGCAGGCTTCCCTGCTGGCGTCCGCCGCACTGACTGCGGAAGTGGACATGCTAAAGCAGAACCTCAAGCAGTCCGAGCAAGAGCTCGGGCGTGCCAAGAAGCAGCTCGAGGACAATGAAGGTAAGAAATACCTTGTTTAAATATATATAAAAAGGTGCAATTGCAAAAAATGACAGGATTATCGTGGCTATTGTAGGGGCCACGTCTGAGGTGGCGACCCTTAAGCAAGCGCTGGTCGAGGCCGAGAAGAGGGCGGCCACGGAGCGCACCGAGCGAGAGAAGTATGAGGCCCAGGTTGGCAAGGTGCGGCAAGAGCTCCAGGCTCTCATGAAAAAACATGAGAGTTTGGAGCTTGACTCAAAGACGCGAGCGTCTGAGCTCGCGCCGGCTATTGAAAATGCCAAGTCTGCCAAGGCCGAATCCCAGAAGGCCCTCCAGGAGTTGGATGAGGTGAAAAAGATAGCGGCGGGTAAGGCATTCTTTATGCAAAGCAAACACATAAACGTGAGTTACTTGTTACTTACCCGAATCCGGAGCTCTCCAGGAGCGTTCGCAGATCTTCCCCGGAGTGTGTCTGATGCCGCCGCATTCTATCGAGCCGAGGAGGGCAGCTCAACAGAGAAGGTGTTCTGGTCTCAGTACGTTGAGGCCGGACACCCCGTGCCCCTGAGCGACCAGCTGAAGCAACTGGTCGAGCTCCACAAGGCGGCCGAACAGGCCATGAAGGGCCTCATAGTTCGGCTGTGGCCTGGAGAGGCTCTGCCTGGGAGCTATTTGGGGCTGGTGCGGCGGCTGGTGGGGGCTTGTCCGAGGCTCGAAGTCATCAAGCGCTCCGTCTGCATTGAAGGTGCCCGTAGGGCCCTTGCCCGTGCTAAGGTGCACAGGGGCAAGCTGGATGCTGAGAAGCTTGTGAAGGACGGGCCACCGCCGGGGAAAGAGCATCGCAAGCCCGAGAATTACTATAAGGATGTTCTAAAGGGTGCCTGCCTTGTGGCAGATGAATGTTCCAAGGATGTATTTTTTGAGTAAAACTCGCTCGTTTTGTCATGTGCGCTGAAAACTTGTTCATATGCGCTAAGCAATGCTATTGGAATTTAAAATATTACCTTCTGTGCGGCTGTTTATCAATTCTGAGAGATGGCGAGTCGTCGGCTTTTGCCCCCGTGCCGCTAGTGCTGGGGTGTTCGGGGATAAACCTGAGCGCTCTTTTTCCCATGTTGGGTCCTTCGAGGGAGGCGCTCAGGCCAACGAACAAGACAATCAGACTATAATGCGTGAACACTCTCACTTAGCCATAGAATTCTATAATTTTAAATTTTGGCGAAGCCCCTGGTATTCGGAAGACCGAGTTCGGGGCGCTATCCACGCCTTGGCCGGACAGAGCCGACTCCTCGCTCTAAGCGGCATAAGTCTTTAGGGACTCAAAAAAACCTCTCAAACAGCGACCAGCTCTCGTTTCATCATGACAGTCAGTTTTAGCTTTCTCCACTGAGGTGCTCGACCCAGCTCAACTGGGGCACAATCGCAGTGGTTCTCCTAGTGCTACCTTAGACGATATAGCGGAACGTAAGGCACCAAAACATAGGAGCCGGGCAAACCCAACTATTGACCCAAGACATGATTCAGAGCCGATGCATATAATGCTATAAGTTCGGGGTGCCGCACTTGTTAAAGTGTTCGGACTTCTCACACCATATTGGTGGGTACTAAAGCCCCTGGCATATTTTGACCGTACCAAAGTGTACGGGTGCAACATGTCATTAAGGAACATATATTTAAAAAAGAGTAATGTGACGATAGACAAAAGCTATGCATTGTTTATTAAAAAGGGGTGCGATCAAAGCAGAACGATACAAACAATGCGATAAGCAAAAAGGTTGGACTATTTAACATGTCCGTTCCAGGGGTAGGCTGCGGAATGGTATGTGAAACAGGTATACTTCTCGTGATAGAGACCACCTGGGAGTTCCATAAAGCAGCATGGCTTTTCTGCTTCCCCGGTTCTTGCATCGTTTGTGCGGTAATTGAACTGCCGAACAGGCCTTCCGAAGAATGGAGTCCTTAAAGTAAGACAAAATTAAAAAATCGGCAGCCCCTGGTGCGGTTTAAGCCGTGTTTCGGGCGTGCCGTGATGGTGCCCCTCCCCCTGTGCCCATGGTATTTCTAGAGCGTAGTTATGTACGCGAAGCACTGGTGTCGCATTTTTGCGAGGGCTGGGGCTAGGGCCGCATTGCTACGCCTGCTCAGAACGTGCCAGGCGGTCTTGTTGTAGGTTACTCCAGGCGCGCTTGACGGTGTCCGGACATTTAATGGCCGGACTGGAGAACTGCCTGGAGAGGCTGCTTTGTACTTCTGTTGCAAGGGCCGCCATGTGCTCCTCCGTTCAGAGGGAGCGTTCGGTGTTTCCATTGACCATAATTACTCCTCGAGGGCCTGGCATCTTGAGCTTAAGGTATGCGTAGTGCGGTACCGCATTGAACTTGGCAAATGCGGTTCGCCCGAGCAGTGTGTGATAGCCAGTGCGGAATGGGACTATGTCGAAGATTAACTCCTCGCTTCGGAAATTATTCGGAGATCCGAAGACCACTTCAAGTGTGACTGAGCCTGTACAGTTGGCCTCTACACCTGGTATTACGCCTTTAAAGGTCGTTTTGGTGGGCTTAATCCTCGAGGGATCTTGCCCATTTTCCGCACTGTATCCTGGTAAAGCAGGTTCAGGCTGCTGCCACCGTCCCTAAGGACTCTAGTGAGATGAAATCCGTCAATAATTGGGTCTAGAACCAATGTGGCGAATCCGCCATGACGGATGCTAGTGGGATGGTCCCTTCGATCAAAGGTGATCGGGCAGGAGGACCATGGGTTGAACTTTGGGGCGACTAGCTCTACCGCGTATACGTCCCTTAACGCGCGCTTCCGCTCCCTCTTGGGGATGTGGGTTGCGTATATCATGTTCACCGTCCGCACTTGTGGGGGAAAACCCTTCTGTCCATTGTTGTTTGGCGGCCGAGGCTCTTTGTCGTCATCGCTATGCAGCCCCTTGTATTTATTTTCGGCATCTAACTTGCCTGCCTGCTTGAACACCCAACAATCCCTGTTGGTGTGATTGGCCGGCTTTTCGGGGGTGCCATGTATTTGGCACAAGCGGTCGAGTATTCGGTCCAAACTGGACAGGCCCCTAGGATTTCTTTTGAATGGCTTTTTCCGCTGACCGGATTTATAGCCTCTGAATCCGGCATTAACTGCCGTATCCTCAGCATTGTCACCATTAATGTGGTGCCTCTGCTTGTTGCGATGCGACCTGCCACTACTGTCCCTAGTATTCGAATTACCAGGGTTCTTGGTCATATTATTGCTACGAGCAAGCCAACTGTCTTCTCCCGCACAAAAGTGGGTCATGAGTGTCGTGAGTGCTGCCATAGATTTTGGCTTTTCCTGTCCAAGGTGCCGGGCAAGCCACTCGTCACGGATATTGTGCTTGAAGGCTGCTAGGGCCTCTACGTCCGGACAGTCGACTATTTGGTTTTTCTTTGTTAGGAACCGTGTCCAGAATTGCCTGGCCGATTCTTCTGGCTGCTGAATTACGTGGCTTAGGTCATCGGCGTCTGGTGGTCACACATAAGTGCCCTGGAAATTGTCGAGGAATGCGGCTTCCAGGTCCTCCCACCAACTGATTGATCCTGTTGGCAAGCTGTTAAGCCAATGCCGAGCCGATCCTTTAAGCTTGAGTGGGAGGTATTTGATGGCGTGGAAATCATCTCCGCGGGCCATGTGGATATGAAGGAGATAATCCTCGATCCATACCGCAGGATCTATTGTGCCATCATATGATTCGATGTTTACGGGTTTGAAACCCTCGGGGATTTGATGATCCATTACTTCGTCTGTGAAGCATAGTGGGTGTGCGGCGCCTCTGTACTGGGCTATATCACGACGTAGCTCCAATGAGCTTTGTCTACTGTGTTCGGCCCTACCGGATTTGTGTCTGGCATGACGGTTACCGTATCGAGTCGTGGGGCGCCCACGCGATCCGTAGATCGATCTTGTTTGCCTTGCCTTGTCCTCCAACATATCTTGCAGGTCAGGCGCATTTTCCCATGCCTTGGTACGGGGTGCGGCTTGAGTGGAGGGCCGAGAGGCCTCTCTGTCGCGGCCACGAGGTGGCCGGTCGGCCGTATCAAGTGCTTCCTCCTCTAATCGGGGTAGCAATCTGCGCTTTGGGTAGTTCTTGGAGGGGCGTTCGAGTTTATGCTCTTCGGCCGCAAGGACTTCAGTCCATCTGTCGACTAGCAAATCTTGATTAGCTCTAAGCTGTTGCTGTTTTTTCTTGAGGCTTCTTGCCGTGGCCATAAGCCTGCGTTGAAAACGCTCTTGTTCGATGGGATCCTCTGGCACGACGAATTCGTCGTCATCGAGGCTTGCCTCGTCTTCGGAGGGAGGTATACAATTATCGTCCTCGACCTCTCTGTCTGCCGCTCTCTCATGAGGGCTGGCTTCTCCATCCTCCTGTGCTGAATCTTGCTGGAGGGGGTTTTCTTCGTCACTCTCCGGAGTATTGTTATCTCCCGTGCTGGAATCGCCGTATTTTTTTTGGCGGGATTTTGAGCGGCGCTGCTGACACCGGCGCTTAGGCTGTTTCTTGGAGGGGTCATCCTCCGTTGTTCCATCGCCATCTCCTTCTTTTGGGGTGTCCACCATGTATATGTCATATGACGAGGTGGCTTTCCAAGGCCTAATAGGCGCTGGTTCTTCATCGTCTCCTTCATCGGCGTCCATACTGTTGATGTCTTCGGAGTCAAAGTCGAGCATGTTGGTTAAATCGTCGAAAGTGGCTACAAAGTGGGTGGTGGGTGGGCTTTGAATTTCTTCATCGTCCGTACCCCAACCTTGCTGACCATAGTCTGGCCAGGGCTCTCTTGATAAAGAGAGAGACTTCAGTGTCTTCAGAATATCGCCGAAAGGCGAGTGCTGAAAGATGTCCGCGGCAGTAAACTCCATGATCGGCGCCCAATCAGATTCGATCGGCAGGGGCGCGGAGGGTTCGGAGTCCGGCTCCTTGGATTCATGAGTCTCGCGGAGTGTGGGGCTGGTGTTCAGCTCGATCGCCGTTGGGATCGCAGCCCCCGAGGCGGTGTCCAACCACCCATCCTCGATTGGCGCAGTTGGCTCCGAATTAAGGGTCGAAGCTGATGCGGGTGCGGCCTCCAGGGCACTGTTCGGCGGCAGAGCTAGATCATGCTCGTCGTGATAGTGCGGCGCGCTCGGCAGCGGCTCGAATCCGTCGAAGATCAAGTCCCCGCGGATGTCAGTCGTGTAGTTTAAACTTCCAAATCTGACCTGACGGCCAGGGGCGTAGCTTTCGATCTGCTCCAGATGGCCAAGTGAATTGGCCCGCAGTGCGAAGCCGCCGAAGACGAAGATCTGTCCGGGGAGGAAGGTCTCACCCTGGACTGCATCGCTATTGATGATCGTAGGAGCCATCAAGCCTGACGGCGATGACACAGAGGAACTCTCAATGAAAGCACCAATGTTGGTGTCAAAACCGGCAGATCTCGGGTAGGGGGTCCCGAACTATGTGTCTAGGCCGGATGGTAACAGTAGGCAAGGGACACGAAGTTTTACCCAGGTTCGGGCCCTCTTGATGAAGGTAAAACCCTACGTCCTGCTTGATTAATATTGATGATATGGGTAGTACAAGAGTAGATCTACCACGAGATCGGAGAGGCTAAACCCTAGAAGCTAGCCTATGGTATGGTTGTTGTTCTGTATGTTGTCCTACGGACTAAAACCCTCCGGTTTATATAGACACCGGAGAGGGTTAGGGTTACACAAAGTCGGTTACAATGGTAGGAGATCTACATATCTGTATCGCCAAGCTTGCCTTCCACGCCAAGGAAAGTCCCTTCCGTACATGGGACGAAGTCTTCAATCTTGTATCTTCATAGTCTAGGAGTCCGGCTGAAGGTATAGTCCGGCCATCCGGACACCCCCTAATCCAGGACTCCCTCAATGGGCATCTCCATAGCCCGTTGATATGCCTAGTTGATGTGAGACTATCTTCTCCCTTTTTGTCTTCTCCACAACCACCATTCTATTCCACCTAAAGTGATATGTCCATGGCTCACGCTCATGTATTGCGTGAAGATTGAAAAAGTTTGAGAATGTCAAAAGTATGAAACAATTGCTTGGCTTGTCATCGGGGTTGTACATGATTTAAATACTTTGTGTGGTGAAAATAGAGCTGATACGTCCATTCTGCATCATGCTTTTATATCGATATTTATCGCATTATGGACTGTTATTTCACTTTATGTCACAATACTTATGGCTATTCTCTCTTATTTTACAAGATTTACAAAAGGAGGGAGAATGCCGGCAGCTAGAATTCTGGTCTAGAAAAGGAGCAAATATTAGAGACCTATTCTGCGCAACTCCAAAAGTCCTGAAACTCCATGCAACGTCTTAAAAGAAATAAAGAAAAATCCACGCCAAAGATGAAGGCCAGGGGGCCCACACCCTGCTCACGAGGGTGGGGGGCGCCCCCCCTAGGGCGCGCGCCCTACCTCATGGGCCCCCTGGTAGCTCTCCGACGCCCATCTTCTCCTATATGAGGTCTTTCGATGAGAAAAAAATAAGAAGGAACTTTTCGGAACGAGACTCCGCCGCCACGAGGCGGAACCTTGGCGGATCCAATCTAGAGCTCCGGCAGAGCTGTTCCGCCGGGGAAACTTCCCTCCGGGAGGGGGAAATCATCACCATCGTCATCACCAACGCTCCTCTCATCGGGAGAGGGCAATCTCCATCAACATCTTCACCAGCACCATCTCATCTCCAAACCCTAGTTCATCTCTTGTATCCAATTCTTGTCTCCAAGTCCAGGATTGGTGCTAGTAGGTTGCTAGTAGTGTTGATTACTCCTTGTAGTTGATGCTAGTTGGTTTAATTGGTGGAAGATCATATGTTCAGATCCTATATGCATATTATTAACCCTATGATTATGAACATGAATATGCTTTGTGAGTAATTACATTCGTTCCTGAGGACAAGGGAGAAGTCTTGCTATGAGTAGTCATGTGAATTTGGTATTCGTATGATATTTTGATAAGATGTATGTTTTCTAGCCTCTAGTGGTGTTATGTGAACATCGACTACATAACACTTCACCATTATTTGGGCCTAGAGGAAGGCATTGGGAAGTAATAAGTAGATGGTGGGTTGCTAGAGTGACAGAAGCTTAAACCCTAGTTTATGCGTTGCTTTGTAAGGGGCTGATTTGGATCCATATGTTTCATGCTATGGTTAGGTTTACCTTAATACTTTTGTTGTAGTTGCGGATGCTTGCAATAGAGGTTAATCATAAGTGGGATGCTTGTTCAAGTAAGAACAACACCCAAGCACCGGTCCACCCACATATCAAATTATCAAAGTATCGAACGCGAATCATATGAACGTGATGAAAACTAGCTTGACGATATTCCCATGTGTCCTCGGGAGCGCTTTTCCTATTATAAGAGTTTGTTCCGGCTTGTACTTTGCTACAAAAGGATTGGGCCACCTTGCTGCACTTTATTTACTTTTGTTACTTGTTGCTCGTTACAATTTATCCTATCACAAAACTATCTGTTACCACTTATTTCAGTACTTGCAGAGAATACCTTGCTGAAAACCGCTTATCATTTCCTTCTGCTCCTCGTTCGGTTCGACACTCTTACTTATCGAAAGGACTACGATAGATCCCCTATACTTGTGGGTCATCAAGACTCTTTTCTGGCGCCGTTGCCGGGGAGTGTAGCGCCTTAGGTAGGTGGAATTTGGTAAGGAAAAATCTATATAGTGTGCTGAAATTTACTGTCACTTGTTACTATGGAAAGTAATTCTCTGAGGGGCTTGTTCGGGGTATCTTCACCCCAACCAGTAGAGCAAAGAGTTGCTCCTCAACCTACTGAACCTATTGAAAATGAAATTCCTTATGAGTATCCTTCGGGTATGATAGAAAAACTGTTAGCTAATCCTTTTACAGGAGATGGAACAAAGCATCCTGATGAGCACTTAATATATGTGGATGAAGTTTGTGGATTATTTAAGCTTGCAGGTATACCCGATGATGTTGATAAGAAGAAGGTCTTCCCTTTATCTTTAAAGGGTGACACATTGATATGGTATAGGCTATGTGATGATATGAGATCATGGGACTATAAAAGATTGAAGCTGGAATTTCATCAAAAGTATTACCCTATGCATCTTGTTCATCGTGATCGCAATTATATATATAATTTCTGGCCTCGCGAAGGAGAAAGCATCGCTCAAGCTTGGGGGAGGCTTAAATCAATGTTATATTCATGCCCCAATCATGAGCTCCCGAGAGAAATAATTATGCAAAGTTTTAATGCTCGGCTTTCTCATAATAATCAAACCATGCTCGATACTTCTTGTGCTGGCTCTTTTATGATGAAGACTATTGAATTCAGATGGAATTTATTGGATAGAATTAAATGCAACTCTGAATATTGGGACCTCGACAAAGGTAAGGAGTCAGGTATGACACCTAAGTTTGATTGTGTTAAATCTTTTATGGATACCGATATTTTCCGTAAGTTTAGCACTAAATATGGACTTGACTCTGAGATAGTAGCTTCTTTCTGTGAATCTTTTGCTACTTATGTTGATCTCCCTAAGGAGAAGTGGTTTAAATATCATCCTCCCATAGAAGTAAAAGTAGTTGCACCTATTAAAGTTGAAGAAAAGACTGTCACTTATAATGATCCTATTGTTCCTACTTCTTATATTGAGAAACCACCTTTCCCTCTTAGAATAAAGGATCATGCTAAAGCTTCAACTGTTGTTCGTAAAAGCAATATTAGAACTTCTACACCTCCTGAGCAAGTTAAAGTAGAACCTAATATTGCTATTGTTAAAGATCTCTTGTTTGATAATATTGATGGGCATGTTATTCAGTTCGAAGGTGAAACTGCTAGAATTGCTAAACCTTGTGCTAAAGATAAACATAGACCTGTGGTAGGCGTGCCTGTTATTTCTGTTAAAATAGGAGATCATTGTTATCATGGCATATGTGATATGGGTGCGAGTGCTAGTGTTATACCGCATACTTTGTACGAAGAAATTAAGAATGAAATTGCACCTGCTGAGTTAGAAGATATTGATGTCACAATTAAACTTGCCAATAGAGATACTATTTCACCAATTGGAATTGTTAGAGATGTTGAAGTCTTGTGTGGGAAAACTAAATATCCTGCTGATTTTCTTGTTCTTACTTCTCCACAAGATAGCCTTTGTCCCATTATATTTGGTAGACCCTTCTTAAATACTGTCAATGCTACCATAGATTGCACAAAGAATATTGTTACTGTTGGCTTGGATGATATGGTTCATGAGTTTAATTTCTCTAATTTAGTAAACAACATCGTGAGGAAGAATTACCTAGTAAGGATGAAATTATTGGTCTTGCTTCTATTGCCATACCTCCTAGTGATCCTTTAGAACACTATTTGCTAGACCATGAAAATGATATGTTCATGAATGAAAGAAGGGAAATAGATGAAGTATTCTTTAAACAGGAACCTATTCTGCATCACAACTTGCCTGTTGAAATCTTAGGGGATCCTCCTCCACCCAAGGGTGATCCCATGTTTGAGCTTAAACCTTTGCCTGATAATCTTAAATATGCTTATCTTGATGAAAAGAAGATATATCCTGTTATTATTAGTGCTAACCTTTCAGAGCATGAAGAAGAAAGATTATTGAAAACTCTGAAGAAGCATAGTGCTGCTATTGGATATACTCTTGATGATCTTAAGGGCATTAGTCCCACTCTATGTCAACATAAAATAAATTTGGAAGCAGATGCCAAACCAGTTCGTGATCCTCAACGACGTCTGAATCCTAAAATGAAAGAAGTGGTAAGAAAAGAAATACTAAAGCTTCTGGAGGCAGGTATAATCTATCCCATTGCTGATAGTGAGTGGGTAAGTCCTGTGCATTGTGTCCCTAACAAGGGAGGTATTACTGTTGTTCCTAATGATAAAGATGAATTGATTCCACAAAGAATTATCACAGGTCATAGGATGGTAATTGATTTCCGCAAATTAAATAAAGCTACTAAGAAAGATCATTACCCCTTACCTTTTATTGATCAAATGCTAGAAAGATTATGCAAACATACACACTATTGCTTTCTAGATGGTTATTCTGGTTTCTCTCAAATACCCGTGTCGGCTAGAGATCAATCAAAGACTACTTTTACATGCCCTTTTGGTACTTTTGCTTATAGATGTATGCCTTTTGGTTTATGTAATGCACCTACTACCTTTCATAGATGCATGATGGCTATAGTCTATGACTTTTGTGAAAAGATTTGCGAGGTTTTCATGGATGACTTTTCCGTCTATGGTTCCTCTTTTGATGATTGCTTGAGCAATCTTGATCGAGTTTTGCAGAGATGTGAAGAAACTAATCTTGTCTTGAATTGGGAAAAGTGCCACTTTATGGTTAATGAAGGTATTGTCTTGGGGCATAAAGTTTCTGAAAGAGGTATTGAAGTTGATAAAGCCAAGATTGATGCTATTGAAAAGATGCCATGCCCCAAGGACATCAAAGGTATAATAAGTTTCCTTGGCCACACTGGATTTTATAGGAGGTTCATTAAGGACTTTTGAAAAATTTCTCGGCCTCTGACTAATTTATTGCAAAAAGATATACCACTTGTCTTTGATGATGATTGTGTAGAAGCATTGGAAATACCTAAGAAAGCATTAGTCTCTGCACCTATTGTTCAGCCACCTGATTGGAACCTACCCTTTGAAATTATGTGTGATGCTAGTGATTATGTTGTAGGTGATGTTCTAGGGAAAAGAGTTGATAAGAAATTAAATGTTATTCATTATGCTAGTAAGACTCTAGACAATGCTCAAAGAAATTATGCTACTACTGAAAAAGAGCTTTTAGTAGTTGTATTTGCTTATGATAAGTTCAGATCTTATACTGTTGATTCTAAAGTAACTATTCAAACAGATCATGCTGCTATTAAATATCTCATGGAAAAGAAAGATGCTAAACCTAGACTTATTTAGATGGGTTCTCTTGCTACAAGAATTTTTGATTTGCATATTGTTGATAGAAAGGGAGCTGAGAACCCCGTTGCATACAACCTGTCTAGGTTAGAAAATATTCTTGATGACCCACTACCTATTAATGATAACTTTCCTGATGAACAATTAAATGTTTTTTTTGAATATTTACTGTGGGGTAAAACCCCACAGCCCATTTATTAGAAAAAGAAAAAGGTCCAGCAAAATACAAAGCACTGAGAAAGTGCCAAAACAAAAGGAGTCCTATCTACAACTTACCTAGAGTTAGAAGACCCAAGTTTAGCTGAAGCTATCCTAAATTTACAAAAGGGCATTGACCCAAGCTAATAGTTGAGCTCTAAGAGTACTGTTAAGTCTGTGAGACAAAAGGAGAATATCATGTACAAAATTACACCTCCAGGTGGCAAAACGAGCCTGCTCTCCTCTGAAGATCCTCCCATTCCTGAGGATCCAAATATTCCATGCTGCAATGAGCATCACCTCAAAGAAGAAAGGTTGACTAAAACTTGATCTGGCATTGGCAACACACTCCTGGATATTAGACCCCTGGGACCAGTCAATCTGGAGGCAGTTCCACACTCTTGAGCTGAAATTGCACTGGAGGAACAAATGAGATCTGTCCTCATGGACATAAGCATTACATATAACACAAAGATTATCCTCAGCTTGGGACCTCCAGTGTCTTCGAACCAGCATGTCTTTGGTGTTGAGTCTATCAAAGAACAATAACCAACCAAAGACTTTAATCTTCATGGTGCATCTGCTCTTCCATAACCATTTGCATGGCATAATAGTGGGCATATGGGAATGCATGATGGTATAGAACCCTTTGGCCGAAAAGGACCCAGATTTGGAAGGCCACACCCACTGGTCAGGAAGTAGAGGATCCCTTTGCAAGTTTAGCAGCCAACCTTCTAGAATTGTTAACTCAGCAGCCGCTTCTTGTGAGATGGGCAGGTAAAACATGGAAAAAAGATCCTGGGTTTGAAACACATCCCTGACTGAGACCTTGTCATCAATCACGAAAGAGAACAGTCTAGGAAGCCTCCTTACCAAGGGTAAGGAAGAACCAGCCACATGCCATGCATCATGCCAGAACAAAGCAGTGTCCCCCATGTTAATATGAACAGAAGCAATGGCCCTGTAAGAATCATTCAGCTTGAAGACATCCCTCCACCAAAAAGAGCCAGTCAATACAGTTGCCTGAGGGACCATGTTGTCATAATAGGAATCCCATATTAAAGAGACCCAAGGAACATCATGCTTATTGAAGAATTTATGCAGATGTTTCATGAGCAGTCCCTGATTCTGGATATTGAGATTGAGAATACCCAGACCACCCTTATCTTTAGGTCTGCAAACCAGATCCCAAGCTTCCAGAGATTGTTTTGGTGTATCTATATTCCCTCTCCAAAGACACTGCCTGAAGATCCTATCCAACTGCTTAATGATGCCAAGAGGTATATGCAAGGTGCAGAGGAAATAGATTGGCATGGAAGTTAAGACTGAAGTCAACAGCTGCAACCTAGAGCCCTGGTTGAGCATGGCAGAACTAGTAGATAGCCTTCTTTCAATATTATCCACAAGGGGGAGAAGATCCACAATTTTGGGCCTGGTGGTACCAAGGGGTAGACCTAGATAAGTGAAAGGGAGTTCTCCTACCTTACAACCCAGAAGAGTAGCCAACCTGAGAGACTCCTCATTAGATATATTCAAAGGTATCATAGAGGACTTGGCAAAATTCACCTTGAGACCAGTAGACTGCTGGAACACAGCCAACATATTCTTAATGGCCACCAGTTGTTCATCCACAGCTGGCAAAATGATGATTGTGTCATCTGCATACTGGATAATTGGGTAGTTAGGATCATGGGATGGGATTGGGAGTGTCAGAGTCCCTTGAGCCCTCATTTGGTTGACCACAGACTGCAACAGATCAGTAGTAATAACAAAAAGTAGTGGTGACAAAGGATCACCCTGTCTGACCCCACACCTACATTTAAATTGCTTACCTAGAATGCCATTAAGTAATACAGAAGATGTCCCAGATGACAAAATCTCTTTAACCCAAGAAATCCACTTGCTATCAAAACCTTTATGATGAAGGACTTGTAAAATTACCTCATGCTCCACTGTATCAAAAGCCTTGGCAAAATCCAGCTTCAGGATTATGATTGGCCGCTTTGACTGCTTGCATTGATGTATATACTCAAATGCCCATGCAAGGCAATCCTGAATGGACCTACTTTTCAAAAATCCATACTGGTTCTTATGAATACATTGCAAAATTACTTTCTGTAATCTGTTTGCCAACAGTTTGGTGAGGAACTTCAGACAGCTGTTTGTAAGAGAAATGGGCCTGAAATCATCAGGCCCTTGAGGAGAAATCATCTTAGGAATAAGGGTGATGAGAGAACCATTGATGTTCTCCAAAGATATCTGTCCATCATAAAAGGCCTGTATGAGATGCAAAAAGTCCTGTTCAATGATAGGCCAGCATTTCTTGATAAACATGCCATTAAAGCCATCCGGTCCAGGTGCTCTGTCAGTGGGTAGCTCCGCTAAAACCTTGTTTATTTCCTCCTGTGAGAAGGGAGCAGAGAGTACATCAAGCCCTTCCACTGGTTGGATCAACTGTGGGAGATCAAATCCCATGTTAATACCCTGAGCATGACCCATCCTATTCTTAAAGGAGGCCACAAAATTCCAGCCATTTGTGTATGATCAGAGACTGGATCATTCCCATCAACCCTAAGACTAGCAATTGCATTTTTCCTCAATCTTTCTGAAGCCATTGCGTGAAAGAACTTTGAATTCTCCTCCCCCACCTTGATATATCTGATTGTACACCTCTGTTTCCAATAAATGTAATGGATACGCAGCAAGTTCTCATGGTGCAACTTGACTATCTTTCTGAAGTTAAACTCCGGAGTTGTGAGAGGCCTCCATTCCTCAAGCCCATCAAAATGCAGGATGACCTTGGCACAATTCAAAGTCAGCCTTTTAATGTGAGAGATGCTTTTGCTCCACACTTTGAGGTCCATGCGCAGTCGTTTGAACTTTCGGGAGATAATTGCAGCCGCAGACAGATCAGAAAAAACCGGCTCCTCCCAAGACCTCTTAACACAATCCATAAAACCTGGCATGTCAACCCAATAATTCTCAAAACGAAAAACCCTGGCTTTTGGAATAGTGGTGTCAATGGAAACCACGCATGGCACATGGTCAGACGAAGTTTTCGCTAGAGGAAGTACTACAGTATTTGGATAAATGGAAATCCAATCTGAAGTTGTGAAGAACCAATCAAGTTGCTCGAGCAGAGGGTTTTCCTGCATATTTGACCATGTGTAACTTCTCCCTTTCAAGGGCAACTCCAAGAGACCCAAATGACCAATTATCTCATTAAAAAGGAAGATGTCATTAACATTTCCCCCCGGCAGGTTTATCCATAGACCTTATAAAGTTGAAATCCCCGAGAGGAGCCAGTGTTTAGTAGTAGGGATAGTCAGATGGTAAAGCCAATGAACAAAATCATCGCGAAGAGGCGCATCACAAGGCCCATAAACGGACACTAGGGTCCAGGTCTCAGCATTGTGCACTGAAGTAAACGAGACCACAACACCGAATCTCTGAATCTCAATGAGTGTGCCAGTGAAGACACCAGAATTCCAGATGACAAGAATACCACCAGATGCACCTACTGAGGGAGCAAAAACAAAACGATCAAACCACCGCGGGCAAAAGGTTCTAATCGTCCTAATATCAAACTCCTCGCATTTGGTTTCCTAAAGGCACACAATTGAGCACTGACTCTCTTCAATTTTCGATCGAACATCTCTCTGCCTGTCCGCAGAATTTAGACCATGGACATTCCAGCACAAAACACGCCAGTTACGATATGATGTACTAGCCATTAAAAAACTATATAGCGGGGATAATCCAGCCCACTGCTTAACAGTGCAGCTTCAATAACCACAAAGTTCAAAACATCCATACACGATAAACCCATAGACTGCCGGCAGTGCTTAGATATAAAAAAACATAAAAGGGATAACCGTGGGCCACAAAATGCAAAGTCAAATAGGCCCACAAAACACCCCCACCACATCATAGAGAAGTACTGATAATCACTCATCATTGGAAACTGCATCCTCATCAGACTTCTTAGAGGGAGCCATAAGCTTCTCCTCTGTCAGATCAACAGCTGGGATGCCCAAAGCATGGTCGACCGCCTGCATAACCGGAATTGGGGTTTCTGGTGGCAGCTGAGCCTGCTCCGTGGACTCTTCCTCAGATATCTTCAGTTTCTTCCCTCGTGGTCTCCTCTTGGGTGATGGTTTAACCAAGATTGCAGAGATAGGTTTGAGCCCTGAAGATTTAGCGCAGCTCCTAGTCATTCTCCTCATGGAGAAATCTGGAGTAGCAGCAATAGGCGCGACAGAACGAGCACGCTTCCCCCCATATTGCCTCTTCCCAAGCACAGATTCTGTAGGTGGTTTAGTGGCTGAGAATAGAAAATCAGAGTCTGCAATCCTGTTGTCTTCAGAAGAAACTGCGTCAGGTAGACTTGGAGTGACCAAGGAGGAATCAGCATCCGATATTTCCTGAATAGTGACCGAAGATCTACTTGCTGGCATAGGCGGCCCTTGAAGGAGGAGGGACATCCATTTCTGTTGATCCGGCTTCAACTGGCCCAGAGAAATAACTGACGGCGGAAGGAAAAATCCTGGTAGAGCAGATGGCACCTTCTTGATGAGGAAATCCGGTAGAAGGGACGAAAACGATCTTGCCCAGATCATCTCGGGTGGCAGGACCGGGCCATACACAATTCTGACAATTCCTAAATGAATGGGATCCATTGGCATAATTGAGTGGGGCTGGGGCTGCTGCACTTCCTCCATATCCACTGCATCATCACCAGAATCCAAAGATTGGTTGAGGATCATAGAGTTCTGATCCTGGACTTGCTCGTTCACCTGAGCCTGTTGCTGCGGCTCCTCAGGCTTTTCCCAAGCACCCCAGCCATCCGCCTGCTGCTCTGCGTGTCCTCCATTGATCTGTCCATCAAAAGGTTGCGGATGATTGTGGGGCACTGCGTTCCAGCCCAAGGCAGGGTAAGGTGGCATCACCCAGAAAGGTTGCGGTGGATTTACCCCTGGCATGGGATGGGGATTTCCATCCAGTGGCATTGGGTCCTCATCCGCGGGTATAATTGCCTCTGCAAACTCCCCAGTTAAGATATAACAGCCAGCAGTCCAAGAAACTACAGCTCCTCCCCAAGTCGCAAAGTCTCTGAAGACGACCGAGCATGGAACGAGGGCATTGTCAGGAAAAGAGCATCTGACCATAGACCGGACCTTGCGACGATCAGTGTCGTTCCAGTAATGAAATTGTCCAAACGTGCTAACAATCTCCGCTAGGTTAGTGGTATTCCTACAATCCAATGGCACTCCAATGAACATCAACCAGCCAGTCCTATGACCCTGGATAGCTCGAAATCCTTCCCCCTGATTGTGCGGAATAAATCTGACGAAAAACTCATTGCCCTCTGCATCCAGACCCAGCGGGAAAGGTGGGTGCTGCGTGAAAGAGGCACGCACCACAAGATCTTCCATCTCAAATAAACCCACCCCCTGGAACCAAGTCTGAGCAGATAGGACAGGCACTTTCATGTTTTGTGTGAGGAAGTTTAGAACCTGCTCTCGCCGGATTGCCACCAAGTGAGCCGGAGGGAGGGGCTCGACGATTGCCACCATGAACTGCTCATGCCGCCGTGGTGGCGGGACCGCAGGCGAGTAGTAGGTGTGTGGCAGCCTGTCCTCCCCACCATCTACCACATCAAAGCCCGCAGGGAGGAAGCGATGAGGGTCAATGGCATACACCGCCATTGGGGAAGCTGGTTGCCTATCCTGAAGCGGCGAAGTGGTGGGAGGCGATGCAGGCGAAGGAGCGTCAGATTGGGGCGGCGAAGGAGGGGAGATGGGTTGCGGGGAGGGACAGGGAGACGATTGGGGTTTTGGCTGCGGTGTTGCAGTTGTATTGGAAACCGAAGAGGCAAGCGAGTCCTCCCTGTTGGCGCGAGCTCCAAAGCCGCTCGATGGGATTTTGGGGACCCAGATGGATGTGTCAGGAGGCTGACCGGAACAATTCTTTTTAACGTGACCAGAACGAAAACATAACCTGCACCTCACCCTGTTCTTGCAAGTCTCTGACTTATGACCCATGCCCAAACAGTTCTGACAATCCCAGTAGCTTGCAGCCATGTCTTCAATCATCTCATCAAAACTCTGTAATCCTTTGGTAATATTTTCCGGAGAGAGCGGCTCAAAAAAATCCAGAGGAGACGCATCGGTCTCATCATCCGAAAGAACAATGGGCCTTAAAAGGGAGCCCATTTGCCGAGGCGGTGGTATCGGGCTGGCTTGGGACGATGGTGACGATTCCCCAAAATCCGGTCCAACAAATTTGAAGGTTTCTGAGGATCCGGAGTTGCCGCCAACAGAAGTGATCCTATCCGGAGATGACAGGATCGACCCAAACTGAATGAAGGGGCTCGCCGCCGTCGCTGATGAACTTTCCGGCGAGGCAGAGGTTAACAGTGAAGGGCTAAGCGAACCAGCCTCATGTGATCCAACAACATAACCAGCTTCACGGATCGTCTGGACATCGATGCGTGTAGGATTATAACTATAACCTTTTCGAGCTGGATAATTAATGAACGTCGCGAAACACAACCTCTTCTTGGGATCACTGGATGGGTGGCCAGAACGGAGGGAAGATTTACTAGGACGATGATGCATAGCCTCCATACCCATGGCAGCCCTACGCTTGGATGGGCTCACTAAGATCCATTCCTGCTGATACTCAAATTGCCAAGATCTAAACTCTTTCTCCCAATCCGGACCCCCATGGCCCCAAAGGTGAAAATAGCATTTGAATTGAGGGCAAACAAAGCTTCGTTGATGTTGAATAAAAAAGCCCACCTCTTTGCATGACACATTGAAAGAGAAAACACCATTGCTAAGGAGAGATACCTTGAGTTGAGAACAATAACCTCCAAGAGCAGATTCCAACGCCAGACCAACATTCTCCTCATCTAGACGAAAAGAATGTCTGGCAAAGGAGACCACCATGATGAAGTGCCCTGTGTCCCTCGATGGATGAACCGATCTGCCGAAGGTGCGCTGGATCTCTTGGGACAAGTTCATACCCGGGGTGAAGTCCAATCCCATGGAGATCTCCGCATGGACCGCCATGAGGAAGAAAATAACCAGCAGAGGGAGGAGGGGACGCCAGAGAGAATGGCCCGATCAGATGGCAACACCCACGGTGGGACGTGGAGATCGCCGGTGGTGGTGGGTGGCTAGGGTTAGGGGGGGCGGGTGGGTAGACATCCTTGACGACGCTTTACATGATCCCTGAACAATTAAATGTTATAAGTACTTCTCGTAGTACTCCATGGTATGCTGATTATGCTAATTATATTGTTGCTAAGTTTATACCACCTAGCTTCACATACCAACAAAAGAAAAAGTTCTTCTATGATTTGAGACATTAGTTTTGGGATGACCCACATCTTTATAAGGAAGGAGTAGATGGTGTTATTAGACGTTGTGTAACCGAGCATGAACAGGAACAGATCCTACGCAAGTGTCATTCCGAGTCTTATGGAGGACACCACGCTGGAGATAGAACGACACATAAGGTATTGCAATCTGGTTTTTATTGGCCTACTCTCTTCAAGGATGCCTGTAAGTTTGTCTTGTCTTGTGATGAATGTCAAAGAATTGGTAATATTAGTAGACGTCAAGAAATGCCTATGAATTATTCACTTGTTATTGAACCGTTTGATGTTTGGGGCTTTGATTATATGGGACCTTTTCCTGCTTCTAATGGATACACACATATTCTAGTTGCTGTTGATTACGTTACTAAGTGGGTAGAAGCTATTCCAACTAGTAGTGCTGATCATAACACTTCTATTAAAATGCTTAAGGAAGTTATTTTCCCAAGGTTTGGAGTCCCTAGATACTTAATGCCCGATGGTGGTTCACACTTTATTCATGGTGCTTTCCGTAAAATGCTTGTTAAATATGGTGTTAATCATAGAATTGCATCTCCTTATCACCCACAGTCTAGTGGTCAAGTAGAGTTGAGCAATAGAGAGCTCAAATTAATTTTGCAAAAGACTGTTAATAGGTCTAGAAAGAATTGGTCTAAGAAACTTGATGATGCGTTATGGGCTTATAGAACTGCATACAAAAATCCTATGGGTATGTCTCCGTATAAAATGGTTTATGGAAAAGCATGTCACTTACCTCTCGAACTAGAACATAAGGCATATTGGGCTATTAAAGAGCTTAACTATGATTTTAAACTTGCCGGTGAGAAGAGGTTATT
Source organism: Triticum urartu (assembly GCF_056163025.1). Taxonomy (NCBI): domain Eukaryota; kingdom Viridiplantae; phylum Streptophyta; class Magnoliopsida; order Poales; family Poaceae; genus Triticum; species Triticum urartu. Next base: position 53,333,297 of record NC_141876.1, read on the forward strand.
TGATATTAGCTCACTTGATGAATGGAGAACCCAAGCTTATGAAAATGCCAAGTTGTTTAATGAAAAAGTTAAAAGATGGCATGACAAAAGGATACAAAAGCATGAGTTTAATGTAGGTGATTATGTATTGCTATACAACTCTCGTTTAAGATTTTTTGCAGGAAAACTTCTCTCTATATGGGAAGGCCCCTATGTTATCGAAGAGGTCTATCGTTCCGGTGCCATACAAATCAACAATTTCGAGGGCACAAATCCGAAGGTGGTAAATGGTAAAACAATTAAACATTATATCTCAGGTAATCCCATAAATTTTGAAACCAATATTATTGAAACTGTAACACCGGAAGAATACATAAGGGACACTTTCCGGAATGTTTCAGACTCTGAAAAGGAATAGGTATGTGGTACGGTAAGTAAACCGACTCCAAAACAATTTTTAAGGCAATATTTCTCCGTTTTGGAATATTTAGAAAAATAGAAAAATTAAGTAGCAGTCTGGGAAGGACACGAGGGCCCCACGAGGGTGGTGGGCGCCCCTACCCCCTGGGCGCGCCCCCTACCTCGTGAGCACCTCGTGTGCTTTTCGGACTACGTTTTCTTGCACATTACGTATTTTGGTCGGTAAAAATTCATTATATATTCTCCCGAAGGTTTTGACTCCCGTATCACGCAAAAACCTCCTGTCTTTGTTTTGAGCTATCCCGTTGCATATTAAATCAACATGTCTTCCCAGGATTCGGAAGGAGAAAGCTATGTGGATGATTACTTAGCAAATCCAAAGGTCTATGGAGATGTGGAACATAATGGATGGACCATGGAGGAAGAAGAGGACTATGAACCCAAGGAGAAGGAGGAGACTATCTAAGATGAAGATGAAGCACCATTAGCTCAACCTAGGGACATGCACGTGGAGTTCAAAAAGTCAAGTCTCCCTGATAGGGTAAAGAAACCCAAGTTCGAGTTTATCCCTTTTCGTCTCTTGCAGGAAAATAAGCAGGACCTATGCAAAAAAGATATTAACCCTGGAGTGGGAGATTGATGATCTGAGGGATCAAAATGCCATCCTCAAGCGCAAATTAAGGGAGAAGCCTAAGCCGTCAACTAAGCCAACATCACCACCACCTTCTTCACCAACCAAGGAGATATAATCACATGGGTATGGGCACTCCCCTTGGCAACTGCCAAGCTTGGGGGAGGTGCCCCGGTATTGTATCACAATCACAACTCCTATCTTTACCCTTTTTCTTAGTTTGATCCTATTAATGGTATCTTGATCTAGTAGAATAAAGTTTATGGCATGATCTAGTTTTGAGTTTTGCTTTATGATCTCTCTATGTAATCGAGTCCGTGAGTTATATATAATAAAGATTAGTGTTGAGTCAAGGGCTTGATTATTTTGCCATGATCTTGGGTGAATAAAAGAAAAGAGAAAAAGAACAAAAAGAAACAAAAAGTTCATATTGATATTAGTGAGAGTAATGACTTCACATAGAAAGAGTATGATGATTAAAAGTTGTTGGGAGTTGGTAGACATAGCTTTGGTCATTGTTGCAATTAATAGGAAGTAATAAGGAAAGAGAGGTTTTCACATATAGATATATTATCATTGACATCTTCTATGATTGGGAGCACTCATTAAAATATGACATGCTAAAGAGTTGATGTTGGACAAGGAAGACAACGTAATGAGTTATGTCTTTCTTATATCTGAGATAAAGTATGTTGTCATGGATCCTCTAACTTGTTGAGCTTGCCTTTCCCCCTCATGCTAGCCAAATTCTCAGCACCAAGTAGAAATACTACTTGTGCTTCCAAATATCCTTAGACCAGTTTTGCCATGAGAGTCCACCATATCTACCTATGGATTGAGTAAGATCCTTCAAGTAAGTTTTCATCGGTGCAAAGCAATAAAAATTGCTCTAAATATGTATGATTGATTGGTGTGGGAGAAATAAGCTTTATACGATCTTGTGATAGTAATAAAAGCGACAGACTGCATAATAAAGGTTCATATCACAAGGGGCAATATAAAGTGACGTTCTTTCGCATTGAGATTTTATGCATCCAACCATAAAAGCGCATGGCAACCTCTGCTTCCCTCTGCAAAGGGCCTATCCTTTATTATTATCTTCTACCTTATGCAAGAGTCATGGTGATCTTCACCTTTTCTTTTTCATTTTATCCTTTGGCAAGCTCAGCAAGTTGGAAAGAACATGATATATATATATATATATATATATATATATATATATATATATATCTAATTGGATGTAGGGGAGCATGAACCATTATTGTTGACATTACCTTTGAGGTAAAAGGTTGTGGGGCAAAACTATAAGCCCCTATCTTTCTCTGTGTCCGACTAAAACTCCGTAACCACAAATATCGCATGAGTGTTAGCAATTATGGAGGACTAAATGATAGTTGAGTATGTGGACTTGCTTTTTAGCTCTGACATAGACTCTTTCCGATGTTATGATAAATTGCAATTGCTTTAATGACTGAGATTATAGTTTGTCGGAGCCCAATAAGGTTTATGATTTATACTCTTGCATCGTGAATAGATCATCACTTGAACATAAGTAATCATATGACAAAATCTATATATGTTGCTGTTATGAGAATAATCATGATGCCTTCATATCCGTATTTTATTTTTATCGACGCCTCTACCTCTAAACATGAGGACATATTTATTGTTATCGGCTTTTCGCTTGAGGACAAGCGAGGTCTAAGCTTGGGGGAGTTGATACGTCCATTCTGCATCATGCTTTTATATCGATATTTATCGCATTATGGACTGTTATTTCACTTTATGTCACAATACTTATGGCTATTCTCTATTATTTTACAAGGTTTACATAAGGAGGGAAAATGCCGGCAGCTGGAATTCTGGTCTGGAAAAGGAGCAAATATTAGAGACCTATTCTGCGCAACTCCAAAAGTCTTGAAACTCCACGGAACATCTTAAAAGAAATAAAGAAAGATCCACGCCAAAGATGAAGGCCAGGGGGCCCACACCCTGCTCACAAGGGTGGGGGGCGCCCCCCCCCTAGGGCGCACCCCCTACCTCATGGGCCCCCTGGTGGCTCTCCGACGCCCATCTTCTCCTATATGAGGTCTTTCGATGAGAAAAAAATAAGAAGGAACTTTTCGGGACGAGACTCCACCGCCACGAGGCGGAACCTTGGCGGATCCAATCTAGAGCTCCGGCAGAGCTGTTCTGCCGGGGAAACTTCCCTCCGGGAGGGGGAAATCATCACCATCGTCATCACCAACGCTCCTCTCATCAGGAGAGGGCAATCTCCATCAACATCTTCACCAGCACCATCTCATCTCCAAACCCTAGTTCATCTCTTGTATCCAATTCTTGTCTCCAAGTCCGGGATTGGTGCTAGTAGGTTGCTAGTAGTGTTGATTACTCCTTGTAGTTGATGCTAGTTGGTTTAATTGGTGGAAGATCATATGTTCATATCCTATATGCATATTATTACCCCTCTGATTATGAACATGAATATGCTTTGTGAGTAATTATGTTCGTTCCTGAGGACAAGGGAGAAGTCTTGCTATGAGTAGTCATGTGAATTTGGTATTCGTTTGATATTTTGATAAGATGTATGTTGTCTAGCCTCTAGTGGTGTTATGTGAACGTCGACTACATAACACTTCACCATTATTTGGGCCTAGAGGAAGGCATTGGGAAGTAATAAGTAGATGATGGGTTGCTAGAGTGACAGAAGCTTAAACCCTAGTTTATGTGTTGCTTCGTAAGGGGCTGATTTGGATCCATATGTTTCATGCTATGGTTAGGTTTACCTTAATACTTTTGTTGTAGTTGCGGATGCTTGCAATAGAGGTTAATCATAAGTGGGATGCTTGTTCAAGTAAGAACAGGACCCAAGCACCGGTCCACCCACATATCAAATTATCAAAGTATCGAACGCGAATCATATGAACGTGATGAAAACTAGCTTGACGATATTCCCATGTGTCCTCGGTAGCGCTTTTCCTATTGTAAGAGTTTGTTCCGGCTTGTCCTTTGCTACAAAAGGATTGGGCCACCTTGCTGCACTTTATTTACTTTTGTTACTTGTTGCTCGTTACAATTTATCCTATCACAAAACTATCTGTTACCACTTATTTCAGTACTTGCAGAGAATACCTTGCTGAAAACCGCTTATCATTTCCTTTTGCTCCTGGTTGGGTTCGACACTCTTACTTATCGAAAGGACTACGATAGATCCCCTATACTTGTGGGTCATCAAGAACATAGCCAGACTATATGATTTTGTAGGGATAACTTTCTTTGGCCATGTTATTTTGAAGAGACATAATTGCTTAGTTAGTAGGCTTGAAGTATTATTATTTCTATGTCAATATTAAACTTTTGTCTTGAATCTTTCGGATCTGAATATTCATACCAAAATTAAGAAGAATTACATTGAAATTATGCCAAGTAGTATTCCACATCAAAAATTCTGTTTTTATCATTTACCTACTCGAGGACGAGCAGGAATTAAGCTTGGGGATGCTTGATACGTCTCCAACGTATCTATAATTTTTGATTGCTCCATGATATACTACCTTCTGTTTTGGACATTATTGGGCTTTATTATTCACTTTTATATTATTTTTGTGACTAACCTATTAACCGGAGGCCTAGCCCAGAATTGTTGTTTTTTTTGCCTATTTTAGGGTTTTGAAGAAAAGGAATATCAAACGGAGTCCAAACGGAATAAAACCTTCGGGAACGTGATTTTTGGAACGAACAAGATCCAGGAGACTTGGACCCTACGTCAAGCAACCAACGGGGAGGCCACGAGGTAGGGGCGCGCCTACCCCCCCCCCCCCTAGGCGCGCCCTCCACCCTCGTGGGCCCCCTGTTGCTCCACCGACGTACTCCTTCCTCCTATATATACCTACGTACCCCCAAACGATTAGAAACGGAGCCAAAACCCTAATTCCACCGCCGTAACTTTCTGTATCCACGAGATCCCATCTTGGGGCCTGTTCCGGAGCTCCGCCGGAGGGGGCATCGATCACAAAGGGCTTTTACATCAACACCATATCCTCTCCGATGAAGTGTGAGTAGTTTACCTCAGACCTTCGGGTCCATAGTTATTAGCTAGATGGCTTCTTCTCTCTTTTTGGATCTCAATACAAAGTTCTCCCCCTCTCTTGTGGAGATCTATTCGATGTAATCTTCTTTTGCGGTGTGTTTGTTGAGACCGATGAATTGTGGGTTTATGATCAAGTTTATCTATGAACAATATTTGAATCTTCTCTGGATTCTTTTATGTATGATTGGTTATCTTTGCAAGTCTCTTTGAATTATAAGTTTGGTTTGGCCTACTAGATTGACCTTTCCTGCAATGGGAGAAGTACTTAGCTTTGGGTTCAATCTTGCGGTGTCCTTTCCCAGTGACAGTAGGGCAGCAAGGCACGTATTGTATTGTTGCCATCGAGGATAACAAGATGAGGTTTTCATCATATTGCATGAGTCTATACCTCTACATCGTGTCATCTTGCTTAAAGCGTTACTCTGTTCTTATGAACTTAATACTCTAGATGCATGCTGGATAGCGGTCGATGTGTGGAGTAACAGTAGTATATGCACGCAGGAGTCGGTCTACTTGTCTCGGACGTGATGCCTATATATATGATCATACCTAGATATTTTCATAACTATGCTCAATTCTGTCAATTGCTCAACAGTAATTTGTTCACCCACCGTAAAATACTTATGCTCTTGAGAGAAGCCACTAGTGAAACCTATGGCCCCCGGGTCTATCTTCATCATATTAATCTTCCAACACTTAGTTATTTTCATTGCCTTTTATTTTACTTTGCATCTTTATCATTAAAATACCAAAAATATTATCTTATCATATCTATCAGATCTCACTCTCGTAAGTGACCGTGCAGGGATTGACAACCCCTTATCACGTTGGTTGCGAGGATTTATTTGTTTTGTGTAGGTGCGAGGGACTGGCGCGTAGCCTCCTACTGGATTGATACCTTGGTTCTCAAAAACTGAGGGAAAATACTTAAGCTACTTTGTTGCACCACCCTTTCCTCTTCAAGGGAAAACCAACGCAAGTGCTCAAGAGGTAGCATCCCTCTTTATGTAAACCTTGTAAAATAAGAGAGAATAGGCATAATTATTGTGACATAATGTGTAATAACAGCCCATAATGCAATAAGTATCGATATAAAAGCATGATGCAAAATGGACGTATCAGTAATGTCGGTCTGAGCCGCTTCATCCAACAATACCGCTGAATCAAGAATCAACTAGTGACGGCAAGCAATATGTATATACCCATGCCCACAACTCCTTTGTGTTCTACTCGTGCATATAACATCTACGCATAGACCTGGCACGGATGCCACTGTTGGGGAACGCAGTAATTTCAAAAAAATCCTACGCACACGTAGTCTTCAATCTTGTATCTTCATAGTCTAACAGTGGGCCTTATTGGGCTTTAGGGGAGAGAGAGGGGCTGCCTAGGGCAGGCCGCGCGCCCCCCAAGGCCTAGTCCGAATTGTACTAGGGGGAGGGGCGGCGCCCCCTCCTTCCTTCTTTTCTCTCTTCCCCTTCCTTCTCTCCTACTCCTACTACATGGAAGGGGGGAATCCTACTCCCAGTGGGAGTAGGACTCCCCAGGGTGCGCCATAGTAGAGGGCCGGCCCTCCCCCTCCTCCACTCCTTTATATACGGGGAGGGGGGCACCCCATGGACACACAAGTTGATCATTGATCTCTTAGCTGTGTGCGGTGCCACCCTCCACCATAATACACCTCGGTCATATCGTCGTAGAGCTTAGGCGAAGCCCTGCGCCGGTAGCTTCATCATCACCTTCATCACGCCGTCGTGCTGACGAAGCTCTCCCTCGACACTCTACTAGATCGTGAGTTCGTGGGAAGTCACCGAGCTGAACATGTGCAGATCGTGGAGGTGTCGTACATTCGGTACTAGGATCGGTCGATCATGAAGACATACGACTACATCAACCGCGTTGTCATAACGCTTCCGCTTTCGGTCTAAGAGGGTACGTGGACAACACTCTCCCCTCTCGTTGCTATGCATCACCATGATCTTGCGTGTGCGTTGGAAATTTTTGAAATTACTACGTTCCCCATCAGGGGCACGCCCCCTCCTAGGCTCCCTTCTCCTCTCTCCCACTATGGCCCAATAAGGCCCATATACTTCCCGGGGGGTTCCGTTAACCTCCCGGTACTCCGATATATGCCCGAACTCACCCGGAACCATTCCGATGTCCAAACATAGGCTTCCAATATATCGATCTTTATGTCTCGACCATTCCGAGACTCTTTGTCATGTCCGTGATCTCATCCGGGACTTCGAACAACTTCGGTACATCAAAACACATAAACTCATAATACCGATCGTCACCGAACGTTAAGCGTGCGGACCCTACGGGTTCGAGAACTATGTAGACATGACCGAGACTCATCTCTGGTCAATAACCAATAGCGGAACCTAGATGCTCATATTGGTTCCTACATATTTTACGAAGATCTTTATCGGTCAAACCGCATAACAAAATACGTTGTTCCCTTTGTCATCGGTATGTTACTTGCCCGAGATTCGATCGTCGGTATCTCAATACCTAGTTCAATCTCGTTACCGGCAAGTCTCTTTACTCGTTCCGTAATGTTACATCCTGTAACTAACTCATTAGTCACATTGCTTGCAAGGCTTATAGTGATGTGCATTACCGAGAGGGCCCAGAGATACCTCTCTGATACACGGAGTGACAAATCCTAATCTCGATCTATGCCAACTCAACAAACACCATCGGAGACACATGTAGAGAATATTTATAGTCACCCAGTTACGTTGTGACGTTTGATAGCACACTAAGTGTTCCTCCGGTATTCAGGAGTTGCATAATCTCACAGTCGCAGGAACATGTAAAAGTTATGGAGAAATCAATAGCAGTAAACTAAACAATCATCGTGCTAAGCTAAAGGATGGGTCAAGTCAATCACATCATTCTCTAATGATGTGATCCCGTTTATCAAATGACAACTCTTTGTCCATGGCTAGGAAACTTAACCATCTTTGATTCACGAGCTAGTCAAGTAGAGGCATACTAGTGACACTTTGTTTGTCTATGTATTCACAAATGTACTAAGTTTCCGCTTAATACAATTCTAGCATGAACAATAAACATTTATCATGATATAAGGAGATATAAACAACAACTTTATTATTGCCTCTAGGGTATATTTCCTTCAAGTCCTACTTGGACTCCCGGTCCAAGTAGGATTCCCCCTCCCCCTTTCCTATTCCAAGAAGGAGAAGGTGGAAAGAGAGGGAGGAGAACAAAAAAGGGGGTCCCTCCATGGGTCGACGACATGGCAAACGAGGAGGAGGCAGTGGCCAGGTGGAGGCACGCGCCCCCCAAGCCCAATCCCGTTTGTCATTGGTATGTTACTTGCCCGAGATTCGATCATCGGTATCTCAATACCTAGTTCAATCTCGTTACCGGCAAGTCTCTTTACTCGTTCCGTAATGCTACATCCCGTAACTAACTCATTAGTCACATTGCTTGCAAGGCTTATAGTGATGCGCATTACCGAGAGGGCCCAGAGATACCTCTCCGATACACGGAGTGACAAATCCTAATCTCGATCTATGCCAACCCAACAAACACCTTCGGAGACATCTGTAGAGCATCTTTATATTCACCCAGTTACGTTGTGACATTTGATAGCACACAAGGTGTTCCTCGGTATTCGGGAGTTGCATAATCTCATAGTCAGAGGAACATGTATAAGTCATGATGAAAGCAATAGCAATAAAACTAAATGATCAGTATGCTAAGCTAATGGATGGGTCTTGTCCATCACATCATTCTCTAATGATGTGATCCCGTTCATCAAATGACAACACATGTCTATGGTCAGGAAACATAACCATCTTTAATTAACGAGCTAGTCAAGTAGAGGCATACTACGGACACTCTATTTTGTCTATGTATTCACACATGTACTAAGTTTCTGGTTAATACAATTCTAGCATGAATAAAAAACATTTATCATGATATAAGGAAATATAAATAACAACTTTATTATTGCCTCTAGGGCATATTTCCTTCAGTCTCCCACTTCCACTACAGTCAATAATATAGTTCACATCGCCATGTGATTTAACACCAATAGTTCCCATCACCATGTGATTAGTTCACATCGCCATGTGACTAATACCCAAAGGGTATTACAAGAGTCAATAATCTAGTTCACATCGCTATGTGATTAACACCGAAAGAGTACTAAGGTGTGATCATATTTTGATTGTGAGAGAAGCTTAGTCAATGAGTCTGTCACATTCAGAGCCGTATGTATTTTGCAAATTTTCTATGTCTACAATGCTCTGCATGGAGCTACTCTAGCTAATTGCTACCACTTTCAATATGTATCTAGATTGAGACTCAGAGTCATCCGGATCGGTGTAAAAGCTTGCATGGGTGTAACTCTTTACGACGAACTCTTTATCACCTCCATAACCGAGAAATATCTCCTTAGTCTTCTAAGGATAATTTTGACTGCTGTCAAGTGATACACTCCTGGATCAATATTGTACCCCCTTGCCAAACTTATGGCAAGGTACACAATAGGTTTGGTACACAACATATCATACTATATAGAACCTATGGCTGAGGCATAGGTGTCACAGCCTGATTTTTGGCCCTTTCTTTTTCATTTGTTTTTCTGAGATTTTTGCTTGAGTTTTCTTGCTCCGTGGCTTTGTGGTCTGGAAACTGAAGAAGATGACCTCTTCTTTGCTTCCAGAGTGGCTTGTCAACCTCAAATCCTTCCCTATACCTTTCCATTTTCATCCTAGCCCAAATCCCAATATTCTTTTTATTGGGAATATTCCTTTTCTATTAAAGGAATAACTCAATTTGCCCTAGGTTGTGAAGCAACCTATATTTCTATCACTCCTAAAATTCCCAAATAATTCTAATAATTTTTTGGGTCATATCTTTCTCAAATATGGCAAAATATTTCATTGGCCATGTTTCCCATCATGATCAATTAATTCTATTCCTATTCTGTCCTGAGTGGCAGACTGTGAAGCAAGTGCCATTTATATTTTTCCAATTGACCCCAAACTTCTTGTACACCTTTTCATGTCCAAATAATTGCCCCATGACAAATTTCAACTTAATTTTCCTAGTAAATATTCCTGAGCAATTTTTCAAAGTTCATGTCTGACGGAATTGGTTGTGAAGGAAGTACTAGCTAGGAATATCCAAATGAGTTTAAATTTATGCATGACCTCAATATCATCATATCATAGCTATCCGCAAGATTTGAGCTCATGTAATGCCTCCATGTGAGCACAGCTTCAAATCTTTGTTTCTGCCCAAATTTTCAGTTAGTGAAGCAACTATATTTTATCTTGCTCCATTATGTCTAAAAAAATTCCTAGGCCTTATCTTATCCATATAACCTATCTCCATCCAATTTGGGCATATTTCATCTAGCCAATATTCCTCTAGAATTTCTGCAAGTTTCTAGACAGAGAGAATAGCTATGAAGGAAGTACCATTTTTGTGAATCCAATTGGTATGAACTTCTCACAGAATCTCTATATGTCCAAATCATAATGCCTTGACAAATTTCAGCTCAAGTGGCTTCTCCATTTGAGTGCACCATCATGATCTTCATTCTGGACCAGATTACTTAGTTGTAAAGCAACTATATTAATTATTGGTCCATTTCCATCCAAAATTCACAGGAGCGTAGTCCTTCCTATCCTAATCACCCCAGACAACTCCGGTTGACTCAATCAAGTTCCTGTTGATCAGCAGTACTTAGCCAAAACTAATACAGCAAACTTCAGGCGATCACTCACATCTCTCATTGGCACTTCTGCGTGATCCATCGCCTCCCTCGGCCTCTAGTATGTAAGGACTAAACACTAGACAACGTTTCCCTGCCTCTTGTGTCTTGTCCGTGCCGGTCACAGTGGTGACCGCGTTGTTTGCACGCGCGCTGGCAGCGTTGGACGTGCTCTGGGCGTCGGGACACGCCGGCCAACTCTGCATCGACGGAGCTCGCGTGTCCGCTGGTGCCGACCTGACTCCCCCTTCCTCTGACGTCGCCCTCGACCTGTTGCCCCCTCTCCAAGCCTCCTCGTCGTGGCTTCTTCCCTCTGTTGTCCCCGAGCCCCTCTCGTCTCCGTGACCCTCGTCCACTTCTCCCTCGTCGCCGTTCGAGCTTCGCCGCGAGCACACGCGTCCGCGACGCCGGACACGCGTCCGCAGTGGCAACCGAGCTCGAACCGCCTTGCCTCGGCTATTTAAGCCCACCCCGAGGTGCCCCGACCTCACCAAGCCACTCCTCCACCTCCCAGGACCCCGCCCTGCTTCTCTCCCGAGCTCAAAGAGCTCTCTGTCCCTCCCATGGCCGCCATGGCCGCTGCCTCGGACCTCCTAAATTAGCCCAAAGCCCAAGCCCTATCCACTCCCTGACCACACCATCATCTTCCCCGGAGTCCGGCGCCCCTCCCAAACTCCTCGTTTCATCGCCGGAGCGCCCGTGGCCGCGTGCCCCAAGATCAACTGCCGCCGTTGCCCTCGGCCTCCGCGAGCCGCCGTCACTCCAGGCCTCCCCAGCGCCTTTTGCTGCTCCAGGAGGGAGGAGCACTCCGTTCCGCGCCCGCCGGTGGTCCCAGATCCACCGGGGACGGCCGGAGCTGCCTGGGCCATCGCCGGCGGCGCACGGCCTCGCCTCTCCCTGCTTCTGTCGAGAGGAAGGAGACCAGCGGGAGGAGAGAGAGAGTGTCGCGGGACCCACCTGTAAGCGAGCCAGGAGCCAGCCCCGCGTTGACCCTGCGCCGCTGACGTGGTTAAGTGGAGACGTACGCCACAGAATACGCTTTCCCTTAACCGAAAGCGCATTCCTTTTCTTCTTCGGCCGCAAGTACACTTTCCTCTCTGGAAAGCGTATTTGCTCAAAACCGCCTCTGCCTTATCCACTCAGGGACCTGTTGGTGATGAAAATATTCACAGATTGGTCCTTCATGTTCCACACCTCATATCTCCGCAACCGTAACTCCGAATGAGGTGAATCCAATGCCCACTTCTTCATTTCATCGAGCCCGTTCTGATGGAACCTTTTTCACTATGTTTCACCATTCTGAAAATGACCATTTTGCCCTTGCCCCAATCAGCCCCCTCCGAGAGAGTACCCTTTCCGGCGATTCCTTCCGCGGTCATTCCGCACTTCTTCCCGGAAGCTTCTCCATCCCCAGGCAAGCCACAACCACCATTTGTATGATAGCCATGTAGAAGCATTGGTTTCCAACTTGAATCTTTAATAACTGTTTGATTGTTTTGCTACTGCTGTTGTTATTTCGGTTATTCTTATGGATCGATGTTTACCGTCATGCTATGTTTTCTTGCGCTCTGTTATTATGCTTTTCATGCTAGTATTACTTTCTTATGGACCATGTTTGGTAGTAGTACATGCTGGTGATGGTCTTCGGTGCCTGACTATCGCCGGTTCCAAGTACCGTTGTTATGCATGTTCTTTTGCATCCAGTTGATTAAATAATTGCATGGTAGTTTTATCGGTATGTTCTTGCATGTTATTTATGTTGATGCTAGTGGTCATGTTATGCTATGAGTAGTGTTCTAGTTGTGATATTCATGCTCGTCAGTATGCCATGCTCATCTAGATAAATGATTAAATGTTGTTGTTCTGCTCGTTGATTATGTTGCACCTCCATGCTTATTTTGATATCATGTTCATGCATTGTAGTTGCATCATGTTATTTTATCATGGCTCAGCATATTGCATTCAAGTTTAACTGGATTAAATTGAACTTGAACAATTGTTGGCTGAGTCATGGTTCCACCATATCGATCTGACCAGTGCAACCACGCTTACCCTAGGGGGGGGGTGTCCTAACTGGGTCTATTGTCATGCCTCTCACTGGTGCCTCCCGCGAGGGAAGGTTATGCGCGGGCGCTACCTTGGCCAGGTAGGACGGCATAAGCCTTGTGTGCCCATGTCTGGTTTGAGCTCATGTCCCCGTTTGGGACCGTTTTGCCACGACGGTGGCCGTTGGTGCCTTTGGTAGGCACGGGGCCACCCAGGACTTAGCCCAAAGGGGAGTTGGTCAGAGTGGCCGGGAAGTGTCATGGCAGTAGATCGGTTTTGTCGGAACACCGTGTCCGCATGTATGGGAGTGCAAGACCATGGGTTCCGTGGTGTGGGTACAATGTGCTGCTAACCTCTGCAGAGTGTGTGTTTAATCTATCGATAGCCGTGCCCGTGGATAAGGGCCCAGTTGAAAGTGCTAGTGATCGACTAGAGGGGGGTGAATAGGCGATTTTTATGAAAGTCTTCAAAACATGTAAGTTTCGAAGACAAACGATAGAAATAAACCTATTACCATGCAGCGGAAGGTAGACTACACTAGGCAAACCATAGTCAAGTATTCAATGAAGTGAAAGCACAATGACTAATAGCAGCTAGGCAGTAAGGATCAGGTAGGAAGATATTGTGAAGCCAATCAAAACAAGTAATCACTCAGTAAAGCCAAATGGTGATGCAATCGTACAATGACTTCACAAGGACCAACAGTAAGTAAAGGGAAGGGAAGGATGAAACCAGTGACTCGTTGAAGACAATGATTTGTTGGACCAGTTCCAGTTGCTGTGACAACTGTACGTCTGGTTAGGGAGGCTGAGATTCAACTCAGAAGACCTCGTCTTCACCTTATTCCCCTTGAGCTAAGGACACCCAGTCCTCGTCTAATCACTCTGGTAAGTCTTCAAGGTAGACTTCCAAACCTTCACAGACTTTGTTCACCGGCGATCCACAATGACTCTTGGATGCTCAGAACGCGACGCCTAACCGGCTGGAGGATTCACATTCCTCAAGTGTAATAAGTCTTCAGATCACACAGACAGGAAGACTTAAGTGATGCCTAACACTCTTTGGCTCTGGGTGGTTAGGGCTTTATCCTCGCAAGGAATTCTCTCTCAAAGGCTTCGAAGTGGGTTGCTCTCAAATGACAAAAGTTGTGCTTTAACTCTAAGAAGCCAACCGTTTATGGTTGTAGGGGGTGGGCTATTTATAGCCACTAGGCAACACGACCTGATTTGTCCGAAATGACCCTGGGTCACTAAGGAACTGACACGTGTTCCAACAGTCAGATTTCAAACACACACGGCAACTTTACTTGGGCTACAAGCAAGGCTGACTTATCCAACTCTGGACAAGATTTGCTCTCATAGTCTTCACTCGAAGACATAGGATTTTGGTTAAGCGTCACTTTAGTCATTGTGACTGGTTCTCTTGGACCCCACTTAACAGTACGGTGGTTCCTATGACTCAACAAAGAAAAACACAGAACGACGAAACTGCTAAGTCTTCGCGCTCCATAGTCTTCACGCGATGTCTTCTCTTGTCATAGTCTTCAATGTGAATGTCTTCACATACCACCTTTGACTTCAATGTCTTCATACATTTTTAGGGGTCATCTCTGGTAGGAAAACCGTCAATGAGGGACTTCTACCTGTGTTATCCTTCAATTCTCACAAACACATTAGTCCCTCAACTAGGTTTGTCGTCAATACTCCAAAACCAACTAGGGGTGGCACTAGATGCACTTACAATCTCCCCCTTTTTGGTGATTGATGACAAACTAGTTGAAGTTTTCCACGGGGAATATAATATATGAAATTGTTAAGGATAGGGGATTGTCTTCATAAGTTTTAAGGGCTCCCCCTGAAGATGCGCATATAAGTAATTTGCTTTTGGAATGCAAATGCACATGGCAGGTTGTACTTGTGGAGATCCTCTTCAACTTATGATGACAATTCATCATGCATGAAAAGTATGTGAAGATAATGACATGCATAATGAAAAATGGACGTCTGCAAAATGATCTAAGTGCGGAATTTATCGTCGCACATGCGGAATTTATCATCGCATCACAGAAGAGCAAATAAGTAGCAGACGGCCATCGAGTTTAAGTGTTACAACTCAAAGAACCAAATGTATCAAAAAGAGAGTTGTAAACACTAGGCAAAATATAAAGCAACCGCCCCGCCCATATGGACTCGCTTGAAGACTATCAAACTCATATGCTTCTCCCCCTTTTGTCAGTAAGGACCAAAAAAGTTTGAAGACATAGAGCATCTACTCATTCCCATGAGGAGTAGGTGAAGCAACAAGGTCGTCGGTGTTGTTAGGCGGTGCAGACGAACTCGGGGCAGTGTCGATGCGTGCAGAAGTAGGGGGCGGTGAAGTAGCAAGATCTTCGTCATCGATCACTCTGGCATTCACAGTTGCCGCGGAGGAAGAGAACTCAGAGTCTTCAAGAGACGGAGTTTGTGGCAGCACAGTCCTTCTTGGAGGTGTGGAGTCAAACTTGAAGCGTTCAGAGAAGCCATCCTCTTGAAGATCATCCTCAGAGCACATAAGCGTCAGTCCTTTCCATGTACGCCAACAGGTTTCATGGGCAACAAAGGCATTCTTGGTGGCAAGATTGCGAATCCTGTTTATGTCCACCAAGAGGCTTTGCATTTGGCGCTTCAGCCAGTCATGATGCCTATCCTGTTTCTGATGAAGGGCAACCAGAAGCTCTCGGTCATTGAGAACACGAGATCGCTTCTTGGGCCATTGGGCAATGGTGCTTTAGTGGCTTCAGTGAGGGCACGATGAGGTGCACATGTAGTACCAGCCAGAGGATAAACACGAGTGACTGCTTCAACTCCTTCAATGTTTTGAGAGAAGTTTTGATGCTCAGCATTCTGAAGACTAAGAGGCTCCTTGGCAGGATCTGGATAGATGGCTTCAACGGACATATCAACGTCAGGCAGAAAGATCTGATGATTGCGAGCAGAGGGCTGATATGAGACAGCTGAGTGTAGTTTGATCAGCCGCATTATCCATGGAGCGTAAAACTTCAAGCCAAAAATATCAGATCCTGATGCAGCAAGTTGGCGGATGAAGAAGTCTTTTGCATTGAAGCATTTGCCGTGAAGAATATGAAAGACCAAAGTCTTCATTGCACCTTCCAGCTTTGCATGTGGAGAATGTCCTTTGATGGGCAGAGAGTTCGCCTTATAATGTGATAGATAGTGTGTGGCAGATACTCAAGGTCTTCAACAAAGAACTCCTTAGATATGCAGCATCTGGAGGCAAAGGCTTCATCATGCTAAGCATCCGACTCATGTTTGGTTCAGGCTTCTGAAAGATGCTCTCCATAGCTGCACTGTGAAGCTGACAACCAGGTTCATAAAGATCTCCAGGAGTGGGCAGACCAGTGAGCTCAATGATATCAAAGGCTTTGGCTTCGTGATGAACATTGCCGGTCATCCACTCAAGGACCCAAGTCTTCGGATCTCTGTTGTAGCCACGAATGTGAAGAGTGGCATAGAATTGGAGCAGCAATTCTTCGTTCCAGTGCTCTTTGTCGGTGACGAACGGCAACAATCCAGACTCTTTGAAGCAATCCAGAGCTTCTTCCAAGCAAGGCAGACCAGTTATGGCTTCAGTGTCAAGACGCATATGAGGGAAAATGTGACCTTGATTGTACAGAATGCATGAGTAATAACTTCGCTGCGGATAGCTCCAGAACCGATCAGAAGATATTCTTTCCCTTGAGTAGGGGTTCTTGGCGCTATTGAAGAAGGTGTTGTCTGCTTTGAAGCCATTGACATTAAAAGATCCGGGTGCCGATGCAGGACCTGGAAACCTGGGCAACCTTGGCATTGGCTTCAGTACCTGAGGCCTGTGCTCAACGTGATAGTCAAACTGAGGACCAGCAGCAGGTGCAGGAACAGGAGCAGTGGCAACAGAGGCGTTAGGCTACACAATAGAGGCTTCAGGAGTAGTTGCATCATTGGCTTCATTGACTTCTGGCACATTGGTTGGTGCAGGCTCCACATTTGCTTCAGCCATGACTACGTCATTGGCTTCATTTGTGTTGGGGGTGGCAGCCTCAAGATTCTCAACCTCCACTTGATGAGCTGGAGGGTCGGGCACAGACACGTTCTCCTCGAGAACAGCTTCTTCAGTAATGGGGGAGTAGGGACACGTTCTTCTTCTTGTGTGTCGTCGGCTGATGCAGCCGGAATGTCTTCAGCAGCTTTAGCCTCAGACTCAGAGACATTCACAGTAGGAGTGGCATCTGGAAACACTTGACGTGCAACAGATTGGTGGGGCACTTCTCCTTCTGGGACACTCGAAAGAGGGACTTGAGACCTTGGTCCTTTGAGAAGCCTGCGTAACGCTGGCGACGCCTTTGGAGATGGAGTTGGCTGGGCCTCAAAGTCATCTTATTCTTCTTGCCAGGGTGGTGTGACTTGTTGTTGGGGAGTACTCGGGGTGTCTTGTTGTTGTGGGTGATCAGCCCATGATGCATCCTGAGCAATTGGCGTTAGAGGACGACCAATGTTGATGAGTTCGCTGTGCATAAGCACAGGCGATGATACCAGTTGGTGCTCGATCTGAGGAAGAACTACATCATCTTCAACATTGTCATGGTGACCAATGTCTTCAGCAGCGGTGGGATCAACTGCTGGAATGTCTTCAGCTTCATGAGCCTCTATGGAAGCAGGCTCATGGACAATCAGTGGCGCTCTTGATGTTCAGATGCAGGGCGAACCATTGAGATAGGTTCAACAACTAAGGGCTCTGTGGGAGCAGCCCGATCCTTCTTGGTTTTGCGCTTCTTCTTGGAGGGAGCAGCATCAGAGGCTTCAGGATGTTTCCTCTTTCTCGCTTCAGCCTCAGCAGTCCTCGTCTTCTTCCGTTCTGAAGCGGTTGACCTGACCTTTGGCTTCGAGCCAGTCATGCTGGCTGGGAAGACAATGGGATGTGCTTCCTGCCTTGGTGCTTCGGGTTCGGCCACAGCTGGCTTCTTCTTCTTCTTTGCAGCCATCCTGGGATCGATGCCAGGACGACCAAGAGCCTTGCGCTTCTCAGCCTTATTGTAGACTTGCACACACTTGTTAGCCAGGCTCTTCATGCGCTCACGAGAACCTTGAGCTTCTGCACGTTTTTTGAGAAAGGCTTCCTTGAGCTCGTGCATCATAATCTTGAAGTTTTTCACCTCTTGCACGCTGAGCTTGGCCATGTGCTTCTTGAACTGAGCTTTCTCAAAGTCGATCTTTTGCTTCAGTTCAACGATGCGCTGAGCTAGAGCTAGCTCTGAAGCAATGGCGCCATGGAAGGCGACACTGAGGCCAATTGGAAGTTGCAGATCTTTAAAGCTGAGGTTAGGCATGTCAAACCACTCATCAATGAAGTTGTGGATGATTGCCACGTCAAAGAGAGGCAAATCATTGAAGATTTCTGCTTCGTCTTTGCTCTTGATCAGTTGCTCAAGAGCGTCATCTGCAAGATCTTCATCGCTGGACAGATCAATGACGTCGTTGCGCAGAATAGCAGCAGCAGTCAGTTCTTGGCTGGTGTGTTGCAAAGGCATCTTTACTCTCGAGGGCTTGGAGATGCGTGACAAATCTTCAGACTGCACACTGTCTTCAGGAGGTGCAGTAGCCGGTGGCTTTGCCCGTGAGATTTTTGGTGCTGAGGCAGGCTTTGAAGCTTTAGGCTTCTTCAGTTTCTTTGGCTTTGGCGATGCAGGCGCTTCATCAGATTCAGCGTCATCTGCAGGCTCATCCACGACTGTCCCTTGAACCATGATATGAGTGATGAGACCTTCCAGGTTGTAGAAGGCCCCAACAAGATTGGGTTCAGCTTCGTGGGTGCCATCGGCACGGGGTGCAGAAGGGCCAGGGTTGAAGTCAAGTCCCCATGACTTCTTGTTTTGCTTGCCCGAATTCTTGGCAAACTGGAAGTTGCGCTTGAACAGATTGTCGTCACGACACCATAGCAATGACGATGGGTGTGCATCCACAGGCTATGGTCCACGGACCATGCAGGGACAGAAGCCTTGTTCAATGGCTTCATCTCTGGACCTGGGTTGAAGATTTCTGTATAGGATGTCTCCCCATGGTCGCTTGATGGCATTTTTCTCAGCATATTCCTGGGTTACAAACCTGTACTTGAACCATTGTTCTGCCCAATATCTTCGAATCCATTGGATTCGGGTTTTGTGCTGATTGTAATCCTCTTCAGGATATGTCTTGTTAAGCTATGAGAGGTCATCAGGCAAATCTCTTGACGTTCCCCCACGACGCTGTCTGCCACCCTTCCTTACTGATTTCTCTGCAGCCATGAACTTCAAACTGAATGGCTTCAACACGTTCAAAGGCTTCAAAGGCTTTCGCTTGCTGGACAAACAAGAACTGGCTTCGGGAGAATTTATATGATGCTGTAAGAATTCTACAAATGAATGCAGACTATGAGAACCAAGGGATTCTCCCACAGACATGTACCTGGGACAGCATTAAGGTGCGAGGGAAGGGGAAGAGGTCATATGCATTCTCAGAAGATTTTGAAGATAAATCAGTTTAGAGGACATTGACCTCATAGTGCGAAGACATTCACTCATAGATAGAGAGTTGGTTCCAGATTTGTACGAATCCACGAATAAGTACAAGTGAGGAATCTAACTACTTTGTGAAGCATAAGTGAACATACTAGGCATATTATGAGATGCAGTATGAAATAGACCCAACTTGTGTGAATAGAAACTTCTTGTGGCAGAAAGTGATGCGTCTATAGGATCAAAGGGGCCGTAAAAAGGAAGTTTTATTTACCACACGAAGAACTGCTAGACGAAGTGGAAGAGGAGGCTGAGCAGTTCGATCATCCGTGCCCTAACTTGGCGACGGAGGACACCTATGGCGACGGCAGAGAAGATGATGTCCGCGACCGACGTGAAGACGGCGTCGGAGAGGTCGCGGTAGCTAAGCGCTTCGTCGCCGGCGTCGTCGAGGGCTAGCGGTGGCGCTAGGGTTTGTGCGAGAGTGGAAGAAAGGATAATGACTGTGGTGAGGCATGTATTTATAGGGACATGGATGGCACAGTGTTATTACACAAGTGCCCTTGGCGATTCACATCTGAAGGACACGTGGCCATCATGTAACATATCGGAGGTTGTTCCACGTTCCCACGCACGCCTGGATTGTCGGGTGGTCGTTCCCACTTCTCCGGGTTTCAGGTGAAAGGAATTAGCATTGAAAGCAGACTTAATGTTTGTCTCTGTATCTTCTGCTGACAAGGACGCAGAGAAGACATTCGACAGTTTCAAGAGAATGCATATGATTTGGAGAGATAGAGTTTGAGATAGAAAGCATAGAGAGGTTAGGGTCCGATCACATTCACTTAGTTCAAAAGATTCAACAAGAAGACGTAGCTATAAGTGAATGTTGTAGAGGACAGAACACTAGTATATATATACATATTGTTGGAAATATACCCTAGAGGCAATAATAAAAGCATTATTATTATATTTCCTTGTTCATGATAATTGTCTTTATTCATGCTATAATTGTGTTATCCGGAAATCGTAATACATGTGTGAATAACAGACACCAACATGTCCCTAGTGAGCCTCTAGTTGACTAGCTCGTTGATCAATAGATAGTCATGGTTTCCTGACTATGGACATTGGATGTCATTGGTAACGAGATCACATCATTAGGAGAATGATGTGATGGACAAGACCCAATCCTAAACATAGCACAAGATCGTATAGTTCGTTTGCTAGAGTTTTCCAATGTCAAAGTATCTTTTCCTTAGACCATGAGATCGTGTAACTCCCGGATACCGTAGGAGTGCTTTGGGTATACCAAACGTCACAACGTAACTGGGTGACTATAAAGGTAGACTACGGGTATCTCCGAAAGTGTCTGTTGGGTTGACATGGATCAAGACTGGGATTTGTCACTCCGTATGACGGAGAGGTATCGCTGGGCCCACTCGGTAATGCATCATCATAATGAGCTCAAAGTGACCAAGTGTCTGGTCACGGGATCATGCATTACGGTACGAGTAAAGTGACTTGTCGGTAACGAGATTGAACGAGGTATTGGGATACCGACGATCGAATCTCGGGCAAGTAACATATCGATTGACAAAGGGAATTGCGCACGGGGTTGATTGAATCCTCGACATCGTGGTTCATCCGATGAGATCATCGTGGAGCATGTGGGAGCCAACATGGGTATCCAGATCCCGCTGTTGGTTATTGACTGGAGAGTCATCTCGGTCATGTCTGCTTGTCTCCCGAACCCGTAGGGTCTACACACTTAAGGTTCGGTGACGCTAGGGTTGTGAAGATATGTATATGCAGTAACCCGAATGTTGTTCGGAGTCCCGGATGAGATCCCGGACGTCACGAGGAGTTCCGGAATGGTCCGGAGGTAAAGAATTATATATAGGAAGTGCTGTTTCGGGCATCAGGACAAGTTTCGGGGTTATCGGTATTGTACCGGGACCACCGGAAGGGTCCCGGGGGTCCACCAGGTGGGGCCACCTATCCCGGAGGGCCCCATGGGCTGAAATAGGAGGGAACCCAGCCCATAGTGGGCTGGGGCGCCAGCCCCTATAGGCCCATGCGCCTAGGGTTTCCACCATGGAAGAGTCCATGTGGTGGAAGGCACCCCTAGGTGCCTTGGGGGGGAGGGAAACCTCCCCTTGGCCGCCGCCCCCCCTAGTAGATCTCATCTACTAGGGCCGGCGCCCCCCCATGGCACCCCTATATATAGTGGGGGGAGAGGAGGGATTTTAGACCAGCCCCTGGCGCCTCCATCCCCCCCGTTACGTCTCTCCCTCGTAGTCTTGGCGAAGCCCTGCTTCTGTGACGCCCTGCATCCACCACCACGCCGTCGTGCTGCTGGATCTTCATCAACCTCTCCTTCCCCCTTGCTGGATCAAGAAGGAGGAGACGTCTCCCGTCCCGTACGAGTGTTGAACGCGGAGGTGCCGTCCGTTCGGCGCTGGTCATCGGTGATTTGGATCACGTCGAGTACGACTACATCATCACCGTTCTTTTGAACGCTTCCGTGCGCCATCTACAAAGGTATGTAGATGCATCCGATGACTCGTTGCTAGATGAACTCCTAGATGATCTTGGTGAAACGAGTAGGAAAATTTTTGTTTTCTGCAACGTTCCCCAACAGTGGCATCATGAGCTAGGTCTATGCGTAGTTCTTCTTGCGCGAGTAGAACACAATTAGTTGTGGGCGTAGATTTGTCAACTTTCTTGCCGTTACTAGTCTTTTCTTGCTTCAGCGGTATTGTGGGATGAAGCGGCCCGGACCAACCTTACACGTACGCTTACGTGAGACCGGTTCCACCGACTAACATGCACTAGTTGCATAAGGTGGCTGGCGGGTGTCTGTCTCTCCCACTTTAGTTGGAGCGGATTCGATGAACAGGGTCCTTATGAAGGGTAAATAGAAGTTGACAAATCACGTTGTGGCTTTAATGTAGGTAAGAAGACGTTCTTGCTAGAACCCTAATTCAGCCACGTAAAACTTGCAACAACAATTAGAGGACGTCTAACTTGTTTTTGCAGCAAGTGGTTTGTGATATGATATGGCCAAAGTTGTGATGAATGATGAATGATCTATATGTGATGTATGAGATGTTCATGCTATTGTAATAGGAATCACGACTTGCATGTCGATGAGTATGACAACCGGCAGGAGCCATAGGAGTTGTCTTTATTCTTTTATATGACCTGCGTGTCATCGAGGAACGCCATGTAAATTACTTTACTTTATTGCTAAACGCGTTAGCCATAGTAGTAGAAGTAATAGTTGGCGAGCAACTTCATGGAGACACGATGATGGAGATCATGATGATGGAGATCATGGTGTCAAGCCGGTGACAAGATGATCATGGAGCCCCAAGATGGAGATCAAAGGAGCTATGTGATATTGGCCATATCATGTCACGTTTATTAATTGATTGCATGTGATGTTTATCATGTTTTGCATCTTGTTTACTTAGAACGACGGTAGTAAATAAGATGATCCCTCATAATAATTTCAAGAAGTGTTCCCCCTAACTGTGCACCGTTGCGACAGTTCGCTGTTTCAAAACACCACGTGATGATCGGGTGTTTTATTCAGACGTTCACATACAACGGGTGTAAGACAGATTTACACATGCAAACACTTAGGTTGACTTGACGAGCCTAGCATGTACAGACATGGCCTCGGAACACAGAAGACCGAAAGGTCGAGCATGAGTCGTACAGAAGATACGATCAACATGAAGATGTTCACCGACGTTGACTAGTCCGTCTCACGTGATGATCGGACACGGTCTAGTTAACTCGGATCATGTAATACTTAGATGACTAGAGGGATGTCTAATCTAACTGGGAGTTCATTAATAATTTGATTAGATGAACTTAATTATCATGAACTTAGTCTAAAATCTTTGCAATATGTCTTGTAGATCAAATGGCCAACGTAGTCCTCAACTTCAACGCGTTCCTAGAGAAAACCAAGCTGAAAGACGATGGCAGCAACTATACGGACTGGGTCCGGAACCTGAGGATCATCCTCATAGCTGCCAAGAAAGATTATGTCCTACAAGCACCGCTAGGTGATCCTCCCGTCCCACAGAACCAAGACGTTATGAACGCTTGGCAGACACGTGTTGACGACTACTCCCTCGTTCAGTGCGGCATGCTTTACAGCTTAGAGCCGGGGCTCCAAAAACGTTTTGAGAGACATGGAGCATACGAGATGTTCGAAGAGCTGAAAATGGTTTTTCAAGCTCATGCCCGGATCGAGAGATATGAAGTCTCCGATAAGTTCTTCAGCTGTAAGATGGAGGAAAATAGTTCTGTCAGTGAGCACATACTCACTATGTCTGGGTTGCATAACCGCTTGTCTCAGCTGGGAGTTAATCTCCCGGATGATGCGCTCATTGACAGAATCCTCCAGTCGCTTCCACCAAGCTACAAGAGCTTTGTGATGAACTTCAACATGCAGGGGATGCAAAAGACCATTCCTGAGTTGTTCTCTATGCTGAAATCAGCGGAGGTAGAAGTCAAGAAGGAACATCAAGTGTTGATGGTCAATAAAACCACTAAGTTCAAGAAAGGCAAGGGTAAAAAGAACTTCAAGAAGGACGGCAAGGAGGTTGCCGCGCCTAGCAAGCAAGCTGCCGGGAAGAAGCCAAAGAATGGACCCAAGCCCGAGACTGAGTGCTTTTATTGCAAGGGAAGCGGTCACTGGAAGCGGAACTGCCCTAAGTACTTAGCGGATAAGAAGGCCGGCAAAACAAAAGGTATATGTGATATACATGTAATTGATGTGTACCTTACTAGTGCCCGTAGTAGCTCCTGGGTATTTGATACCGGTGCAGTTGCTCACATTTGTAACTCAAAGCAGGGGCTGCGGAATAAGCAGAAACTAGCAAAGGACGAGGTGACGATGCGCGTCGGGAATGGTTCCAAGGTCAATGTGATCGCCGTCGGCATGCTGCCTCTGCATCTCCCTTCGGGATTAGTTTTAAACCTTAATAATTGTTATTTAGTGCCAGCTTTGAGCATGAACATTGTATCGGGATCTCGTTTAATTCGAGATGGCTACTCTTTTAAATCTGAGAATAATGGTTGTTCCATTTTTATGAGAGATATGTTTTATGGTCATGCTCCTATGGTGAATGGTTTATTCTTTATGAATCTCGAACGTGATGCTACACATGTTCATAATGTGAGTACCAAAAGAAGTAAGGTTGATAATGATAGTCCCACATACTTGTGGCACTGCCGCCTTGGTCACATAGGTGTCAAACGCATGAAGAAGCTCCATGCAGATGGACTTTTAGAGTCTCTTGATTATGAATCATTTGACACATGCGAACCATGCCTTATGGGTAAAATGACCAAGACTCCGTTCTCAGGAACAATGGAGCGAGCAACCGACTTATTGGAAATCATACATACTGATGTGTGCGGTCCAATGATTGTTGAGGCTCGCGGTGGCTATCGTTATGTTCTCACCCTCAGTGATGATTTAAGTAGGTATGGGTATATCTACTTAATGAAACACAAGTCTGAAACCTTTGAAAAGTTCAAGGAATTTCAGAGTGAGGTTGAAAATCAACGTGACAGGAAAATCAAGTTTCTACGATCAGATCGTGGAGGAGAATACTTGAGTCACGAATTTGGCATGCACTTAAGAAAATGTGGAATAGTTTCACAACTCACGCCGCCTGGAACACCTCAACGTAACGGTGTGTCCGAACGTCGTAATCGCACTCTATTGGATATGGTGCGGTCTATGATGTCTCTTACTGATTTACCGCTATCTTTTTGGGGCTATGCTTTAGAGACTGCCGCATTCACTTTCAATAGGGCTCCGTCGAAATCCGTTGAGACGAAACTGTATCAATTATGGTTTGGGAAGAAACCTAAGCTGTCGTTTCTAAAAGTTTGGGTATGCGATGCTTATGTGAAGAAACTTCAACCTGAGAAGCTCGAACCCAAGTCGGAAAAATGCGTCTTCATAGGATACCCAAAAGAAACTATTGGGTACACCTTCTACCTCAGATCCGAAGGCAAGATCTTTGTTGCCAAGAATGGGTCCTTTCTAGAGAAAGAGTTTCTCTCGAAAGAAGTAAGTGGGAGGAATGTAGAGCTTGATGAAGTATTACCTCTTGAACCGGAAAATGGCGCAGCTCAAGAAAATGTTCCTGAGGTGCCTGCACCGACTGGAGAGGAAGTTAATGATAATGATCAAGATACTTCTGATCAAGCTCCTACTGAAATTCGAAGGTCCACAAGGACACGTTCCGCACCAGAGTGGTACGGCAACCCTGTCTTGGAAATCATGTTGTTAGACAACGGTGAACCTTCGAACTATGAAGAAGCGATGGCGGGCCCGGATTCCGAAAAAATGGCTGGAAGCCATGAAATCCGAGATAGGATCCATGTATGAAAACGAAGTATGGACTTTGATTGACTTGCCCGTTGAACGGCGAGCCATAGAAAATAAATGGATCTTTAAGAAGAAGACAGACGCGGATGGTAATGTGACCATCTATAAAGCTCGACTTGTCGCTAAGGGTTATCGACAAGTTCAAGGGGTTGACTACGATGAGACTTTCTCACCGGTAGCGAAGCTAAAGTCCGTCCGAATCATGTTAGCAATTGCCGCATTCTACGATTATGAGATATGGCAAATGGACGTCAAAACGGCATTCCTTAATGGTTTCCTTAAGGAAGAATTGTATATGATGCAGCCGGAAGGTTTTGTCGATCCTAAGAATGTTGAAAAGGTGTGCAAGCTCCAACGCTCGATTTATGGGCTGGTGCAAGCATCTCGGAGTTGGAACATTCGCTTTGATGAGATGATCAAAGCGTTTGGGTTCACGCAGACTTATGGAGAAGCCTGCGTTTACAAGAAAGTGAGTGGGAGCTCTGTAGCATTTCTCATATTATATGTAGATGACATACTTTTGATGGGAAATTATATAGAACTCTTGGACAGCATCAAGGCCTACTTGAATAAAAGTTTTTCAATGAAGGACCTTGGAGAAGCTGCTTATATATTAGGCATCAAAATCTATAGAGATAGATCGAGACGCCTCATAGGTCTTTCACAAAGCACATACCTTGATAAGATATTGAAGAAGTTCAATATGGATCAGTCTAAGAAGGGGTTCTTGCCTGTGTTGCAAGGTATGAAATTGAGCTCAGCTCAATGTCCGACCACGGCAGAAGAAATAGAAGAGATGAGTGTCATCCCCTATGCCTCAGCCATAGGTTCTATTATGTATGCCATGCTGTGTACCAGACCTGATGTAAACCTTGCCGTAAGTTTGGTAGGAAGGTACCAAAGTAATCCCGGCAAGGAACACTGGACAGCGGTCAAGAATATCCTGAAGTACCTGAAAAGGACTAAGGAAATGTTTCTCGTTTATGGAGGTGACGAAGAGCTCGTCGTAAAGGGTTACGTCGACGCTAGCTTCGACACAGATCTGGATGACTCTAAGTCACAAACCGGATACGTGTATATGTTGAATGGTGGAGCAGTGAGCTGGTGCAGCTGCAAGCAAAGCGTCGTGGCGGGATCTACATGTGAAGCGGAGTACATGGCAGCCTCGGAGGCAGCACATGAAGCAATATGGGTGAAGGAGTTCATCACCGACCTAGGAGTCATACCCAATGCGTCGGGGCTGATCAAGCTCTTCTGTGACAACACTGGAGCTATTGCTCTTGCCAAGGAGCCCAGGTTTCACAAGAAGACAAGGCACATCAAGCGTCGCTTCAACTCCATTCGTGAAAATGTTCAAGATGGAGACATAGAAATTTGTAAAGTGCACACGGACCTGAATGTAGCAGATCCGTTGACTAAACCTCTCCCTAGAGCAAAACATGATCAACACCAGAATTCCATGGGTGTTCGATTCATCACAATGTAACTAGATTATTGACTCTAGTGCAAGTGGGAGACTGTTGGAAATATGCCCTAGAGGCAATAATAAAAGCATTATTATTATATTTCCTTGTTCATGATAATTGTCTTTATTCATGCTATAATTGTGTTATCCGGAAATCGTAATACAAGTGTGAATAACAGACACCAACATGTCCCTAGTGAGCCTCTAGTTGACTAGCTCGTTGATCAATAGATAGTCATGGTTTCCTGACTATGGACATTGGATGTCATTGGTAACGAGATCACATCATTAGGAGAATGATGTGATGGACAAGACCCAATCCTAAACATAGCACAAGATCGTATAGTTCGTTTGCTAGAGTTTTCCAATGTCAAAGTATCTTTTCCTTAGACCATGAGATCGTGTAACTCCCGGATACTGTAGGAGTGCTTTGGGTATACCAAACGTCACAACGTAACTGGGTGACTATAAAGGTAGACTACGGGTATCTCCGAAAGTGTCTGTTGGGTTGACATGGATCAAGACTGGGATTTGTCACTCCGTATGACGGAGAGGTATCGCTGGGCCCACTCGGTAATGCATCATCATAATGAGCTCAAAGTGACCAAGTGTCTGGTCACGGGATCATGCATTACGGTACGAGTAAAGTGACTTGTCGGTAACGAGATTGAACGAGGTATTGGGATACCGACGATCGAATCTCGGGCAAGTAACATATCGATTGACAAAGGGAATTGCGTACGGGGTTGATTGAATCCTCGACATCGTGATTCATCCGATGAGATCATCATGGAGCATGTGGGAGCCAACATGGGTATCCAGATCCCGCTGTTGGTTATTGACTGGAGAGTCGTCTCGGTCATGTCTGCTTGTCTCCCGAACCCGTAGGGTCTACACACTTAAGGTTCGGTGACGCTAGGGTTGTGAAGATATGTATATGCAGTAACCCGAATGTTGTTCGGAGTCCCGGATGAGATCTCGGACGTCACAAGGAGTTCCGGAATGGTCCGGAGGTAAAGAATTATATATAGGAAGTGCTGTTTCGGGCATCGGGACAAGTTTCGGGGTTATCGTATTGTACCGGGACCACCGGAAGGGTCCCGGGGGTCCACCGGGTGGGGCCACCTATCCCGGAGGGCCCCATGGGCTGAAATAGGAGGGAACCCAGCCCATAGTGGGCTGGGGCGCCAGCCCCTATAGGCCCATGCGCCTAGGGTTTCCACCATGGAAGAGTCCATGTGGTGGAAGGCACCCCTAGGTGCCTTGGAGGGGAGGGAAACCTCCCCTTGGCCGCCGCCCCCCCTAGTAGATCTCATCTACTAGGGCCGGCGCCCCCCCCATGGCACCCCTATATATAGTGGGGGGGAGAGGAGGGATTTTAGACCAGCCCCTGGCGCCTCCATCCCCCCCGTTACGTCTCTCCCTCGTAGTATTGGCGAAGCCCTGCTTCTGTGACGCCCTGCATCCACCACCACGCCGTCGTGCTGCTGGATCTTCATCAACCTCTCCTTCCCCCTTGCTGGATCAAGAAGGAGGAGACGTCTCCCGTCCCGTACGAGTGTTGAACGCGGAGGTGCCGTCCGTTCGGCGCTGGTCATCGGTGATTTGGATCACGTCGAGTACGACTACATCATCACCGTTCTTTTGAACGCTTCCGTGCGCCATCTACAAAGGTATGTAGATGCATCCGATGACTCGTTGCTAGATGAACTCCTAGATGATCTTGGTGAAACGAGTAGGAAATTTTTTGTTTTCTGCAACGTTCCCCAACACATATATATATATATGAGAAAGACAATCACATCAACATAGTGAAGATAATCATGAAGACAAGTTGAGAATGAAGACAAACAAAATGTGAAGACATAGCAAATGTAACGCCATGGGTAAAACACTTCAAACAGAAGAATTTGGTGGTGGCGTTACCCACCGTATAGGAAGTATTAGACCCAGACACGTCGCACAATTATCATGGCACTCTGAAGTTAAATTCCACATTAATGTATTCACACTTAGAATGTATGTCTTCATTGATTCAAGATATACTTTACTTCGTGTGTTGCACATCTAAGTCATCAATATGCATAAGTGTTAGGATGTGTGCCTGATCACAGGACATTTGAGGATTCCAAGATATTTAGCTCACACCGTAACTTGCAAAATCTCTTCTCATCCAAGGGCTTGGTGAAGATATCTGCCAATTGCTTTTCAGTGTTGACGTGTATGATATCAATATCTTCCTTCACAACATGATCTCTGAGAAAGTGATGACGAATTTCAATGTGCTTTGTCTTCGAGTGCTGAACTGGGTTGTTGGCAATCTTGATGGCACTTTCGTTGTCGCAGTAGAGTGGCACTTGCTTCAGATGAATGCCATAGTCTTTGATTATTTGCTTCATCCACAGAAGCTGAGCGCAGCAAGATCCAGCAGCAATGTATTCAGATTCAGCAGTGGAGAGAGATACACAGTTCTGCTTCTTTGAAGACCAACATACAAGTGATCGTCCCAGAAAATGACATGTGCCTGATGTAGACTTGCGATCCACCTTGTCACCAGCATAATCAGCATCCGAGAATCCAACTAGATCAAACTCTGAGCCCTTTGGATACCATAATCCTAGTGTTGGGGTGTAAGCCAAATATCAAAGAATTCGCTTCACAGCTAAGTGATGCGATTCCTTTGGTGCCGCTTGGAATCGAGAACACATGCAAACACTAAGCATAATATCTGGCCTAGATGCACATAGATAAAGTAAAGAACCAATCATGGAGTGGTATACCTTTTGATCGAACTCTTTACCATTGTTGTCGGGACCCAGATGATGTTTGGCTGGCATTGGCATCATGAAGCCTTTGCAGTCTTGCATCCCAAATTTCTTCAGGCAATCTTTGAGGTACTTCTCTTGAGATATGAAGATGCCGTTGCGTTGCTGACGTATTTGAAGACCAAGGAAGAACTTCAGCTCACCCATCATGGACATCTGATATTGCTCTTGCATCATATATCCAAACTCTTCACTGTATTTCTGATTGGTGCAGCCGAAGATAATGTCATCCACATATATTTGGCACACAAACAGTTCACCATCATATGTCTTCGTGAAGAGAGTGGGGTCGAGGGAACCAGATTTGAAGCCTTTGCTCTTCAGAAAGTCTTTCAGTGTGTCATACCAAGCCCGAGGGGCTTGTTTGAGGCCATACAGTGCCTTGTTGAGCTTGTACACCATGTCAGGATGTTTTGGATCTTCAAAGCCAGGTGGTTGTGCAACATACACTTCTTCTTCAATCTTGCCATTGAGAAAAGCGCTCTTCACATCCATTTGATACAGAAGAATGTTATGATGATTTCATAGGCCAGCAGTATGCGTATGGCTTCAAGTCTAGCCACAGGAGCAAATGTTTCATCGAAGTTAATCCCTTCAACTTGAGTGTACCCTTGAGCAATGAGACAAGCTTTGTTTCTAACAACTTGACCATGCTCATCTTGCTTGTTGCGATATATCCATTTGGTGCCTATTATATTGTGCTTGCGAGGATTAGGACACTTAACCAGTTCCCATACATTATTCAGCTCAAACTGTTGAAGCTCTTCTTGCATAGCTTGAATCCATTCAGGTTCCATGAAGGCTTCTTCAACTTTCTTGGGTTCAGATATTGAGACGAATGCGAAGTGCCCACAGAAATTTGCTAGCTGTGTTGCCCTTGAATGAGTGAGTGGACCTAGTGCATTGATGCTATCAATTATTCTCTCAATCTGTACTTCATTTGCAACACGAGGATGTACAGGACAAAGATTTTGCTCTTGCTGATCATTGCCATCGTTAGAAGGATTGTCTTTAGGCTGAGCATTGTCTTCAGTTTGATCAGGTGCGGAGATGATAAGTTCCTCTTCAGGCTAAGATTCAGATGGTATGATTTCTCCAGCTCCCATAAGTTTGATTGATTCACTGGATGGAACTTCATCTAGCACATTTGGCAGGTGCTCTCTTTGTGAGCCGTTAGTCTCATCGAACCACACATCCACTGTTTCAACCACTTTATAATGAAAAAGGTTGAAGACTCTGTAGGAGTGCGAATCCTTTCCATATCCAAGCATAAAGCCTTCATGTGCTTTCGGTGCAAATTTTGAAGTGTGATGTGGATCCTTGATCCAGCACCTGGCGCCAAATACTCTGAAGTAACTGACATTTGGCTTCTTGCCAGTAAGGAGCTCATAGGATGTATTGTTCAGAAGCTTGTGAAGATAAACACGGTTGATGATATGGCATGCAGTATCAATGGCTTCCGGCCAGAATTTTCTTGGAGTCTTGTATTCATCAAGCATCGTCCGGGCCATTTCAATAAGTGTTCTGTTCTTGCGTTCGACGACGCCATTCTGCTGTGGCGTGTACGGAGCTGAGAATTCATGTTTGATGCCTAAGGTATCAAGATATGTATCTAGGCCAGTGTTCTTGAATTCAGTGCCATTGTCACTTCTGATGTGCTTTATCTTGGCGCCATAGTTGTTCATTGCTCGATTGGCGAAGCGTCTGAAGACATCCTGCACTGCAGTCTTGTAGAGGATTATATGCACCCAAGTATATCTTGAATAATCATCAACAATGACAAAGCCATAGAGACAAGCAGTAGTAGTAAGAGTTGAGTAATGAGTGGGACCGAAAAGATCCATGTGGAGCAGTTCGAAGGGTTGAGTCGTTGTCATGATTGTCTTCGAGGGATGCTTGGCCCTCGTCATTTCCTGCTTCACAGGCACCGCATAAGTGATCCTTCTTGAACTTGACGCCCTCGATGCCTATGACATGCTTCTTCCTTGCAAGGGTGTGGAGGTTCCTCATGCCAGCATGCCCTAGCCTCCGATGCCAGAGCCAGCATTCAGAAGCTTTTGCTAGAAGACATACGGCAAGTTGTGGTCCTGCTGAGAAATCTACCACGTACAAATCATCTTTCCTATACCCTTCAAACACTAGAGACTTGTCAGATTCCATTAGAACAAGGCAACGATATTTTCCAAATATCACAATCATGTTTAAATCGCAAAGCATTGAGACAGACATTAAGTTGAAACCAAGGGATTCAACAAGCATGACTTTATCAATGTGTTGATCCTTTGAGATTGCAACTCTACCTAGACCCAATACCTTGCTTTTACTAGTGTCAGCAAATGTGATGTGACTTTTGTCAGATGGACGTAAGGTTGAGTCCATGAGAAGACTTCGCTTACCAGTCATGTGATTAGTACACCCACTATCAATAATCCATTCTGAAGCAGCTGGTGTCGTACCCTACAGTGCAGTTAGGGGGATAGGCTTCACGAAGAGAATTGTGAAGCATAAACATTTGACGAGCAAGTGGATTATGAAAGCTTAGATCGAGGTTAGGACTGATAGGGCAAGTGGCAAGCGACTCAAGAACAAAGTACATAATAACACCATTTGGGCATTTGATCTTGCGCCCTACAAGATGTTTAAGGTCCCCAGCAGTAGCTTCAGACGATTTTGGTTTTCGGCTGGAGACCTTTCCCTGCAAAAGAGAGTTAAGCTTTCTTAGCCACCCACATCTTCAAGGGTGGCTTCGAAGCAGTGAGTCTAAGTGCAGCATATGAGAACTTTGGCTTTGGGGCCCTAGCAAAAAGTCTTGCAGGTGGACAATAGTACTCATAAGGATAAGCAGAATAGTTTTTGGTCTTATGAACATGGCGGTTTGATGAAACGCGCTCATATTCATAGGCCTGAGTAAGGTTTCCCTGCAAAACATTTGCGTTAGTGCGACTCAGGTGAGTCCTCTGTCTGTATGGAGCCTTTGGGCCATATGAAGCCTGTGGTCTGGGATTTGTCTTCTTCACTTGTGGTGTCATGACGACATTCACAGGAAGATTCTCCAAACATCTTTTCGGCACCCAGACTTTCTTCATAGGCGGCCCATTCCTGCAGTTAGTACCAATATACCTGGCAAACACTTCACCATTCTGATTCTTAAACAGTTTATAGTTTGCATCAAAGGATTCATCAATAACAATGGGTTTAGCACAAGTGAAGCCAGATAGGGTGGATGGATCCGCTGAAGGTTCCTTTGCAGCTGTAACACCCCGGATATGATTTACCTAATATTTAATCCAACTCTTGCCGTTTCTGGCGCTTAGTTATTTTATTTCCTCGGGTTCGGGTTTTTGTCTCCGTGTGTTGTTGTCATTGTCATGCATCTTATATCATGTCATCATGTGCATTGCATTTGCATACGTTGTTCGTCTCATGCATCCGAGCATTTTCCCCGTTGTCCGTTTTGCATTCCGGCACTCCGTTCTTCTCCGGTGGTCATTTCTACCTTTCTTTCGTGTGTGGGGGTTAAACATTTCCGGATTGGACCAAGAGTTGTCAAGCGGCCTTGGTTTACTACCGGTAGACCGCCTGTCAAGTTTCGTACCATTTGGACTTCGTTTGATGCTCCAACGGTTAACCGAGGGACCGAAAAGGCCTCGTGTGTGTTGCAGCCCAACACCCTTCCAATTTGGCCCAAAACCTACCAAAAACCTCTCCATCATCTAGAGCGTTCGATCACGATCGCGTGGCCGAAAACCGCACCTCATTTGGACACTCCTAGCTCCCTCTATGCCTATAAATACGCCCCCCTCCGAAATTCTTGTTTTCCTTTTCTCGAAACCCTAGATCCATCTCCACCCGCCGCCGCCGGACAAAATCCCGCGGTCCAAACATTGTCCGCCCGCCGCCGCCGACCTACCGGGGTGCGCCACGTGGCAGCGGGCGCCCCACATCGCCGCCGACTCCGCGCGGGCCCGCTCGGCCCGTGGCCGGCCCCCGCGGCCCGGGCACCCTCCACCGCCGCCCGGGTCTTCTCCTACCTCCGCCGCCTCTTCTCATCGCGGCCGAGCCGCCTCGCCGGCCAGAGTAGCCGCCATCGATGCCCGACGCAGCTGCCTTGCTCCGGCGCCGCCCCGCCGCGACGCTCCCGCCGTCCGACGCTGCGGCGCTCCGGCAACCGCGTTCCGGTGACCCGGCCGACGGGCCCCCCTCCTCCTCCTCGGCAAGTCCGGCTCCGACGAGCTCCCCGCCGAACTCCGGCGCCTACCTCCGGCGATCCTCGAAGAGCGCGTCGCCCGATCTGGATCCGGATCCGGGTGAACAGTAAACCCTAGGGTTGACCTTTTTTCCCCAAGTCCCAGATTATATTGCCATGTTCATCGTGCCGTAACTTTGCATCCGTAGATCCGTTTTGGGCATATGGCATATCAAAATGTTTGTCTCAAAGAGCGCATAATTTCATCTCATTGCATCATTTTCATTTGAGTTCATATTGATGCCCGAAATGCTGTTGGAAGAGTGCTATTTGAGTTAATTGTCAGATCTGCTGCTCCAAATAGCTATTTGTCATTTTTGCCATGATTATTGTGTGCATGATATGCCCCTGAGCTCTACATGACTTTTGTTATATGCTTTGCCATCTTTCCAGAGGTGCAATCCATGTATTTTTGTGATGTGTGTGGTGACTAGCAGAAGTTTGCAAAGTGGAGCATTTGTTAATGCTGATTTCAGGGACTTAGCAATTCCACTAAGTCCTTGGACTGTTTTTATCAATATGCCATATGTTCATGTTGTTTCCTAGTGACCCGTGCCTCTTTTGAGGATGATCAGTAAGGATGATTTGTTAATCTTGTAGTGCTCTATCCATACGTGTCTTTGTTTGCAATTATGGAGCACCCTAGCTTGAGTCAATCGAGCTCTACTTTTGCTATTTCGTGAATCTGGGCAGATTGTCTACTTGTTAGCAATTTTGCCGAGGATGTTGTAGTTGATCCATGCATGCTACGTTATTGTTCTTGCCATGTCTAGCTTGTATAATATTTATTCTTGATGGGTGTAAGCTTAGATTGTCATGACATGCTCTGTAGTGAGTGCATCGAGCTTGTAAACATGCCTACTTGATATCTGATTTGCATGCTCCAGTTTTCCACTAAGTCTGTGATCTGATTATGTTTTTGCCATGTTCATATGCTTGCAATTGTATTTTCTAATCTCTTTTGGCTCAAGGTCACTAAGGGACTTTTGTTAAGCTCTTTGAGTAGCTCCATGCCATGCCTTGCTTTGCCATGTTAAGTTCCTGTAGCATCTAGTTTTCTTGCTCCAAAGTGTGCTACCTGATCTGAAATTCCAGACAAGTGTTAATTTCACCAAGTCTGAAACCTGTTTACCAATTGGACTTTTGCCATGCTTGTTTGAACCTGTTAATGGATGAATTGGCCATAGCTCAGTGTTCATATTTTGTTAAGCTTCATGAATGGATCCCTGCCATGTATTTTGTTGCCATGTTTCGGTGCTGTAGAATGTTTAACTTGTTGCATTTAGATGGCTACTTGCTGTATATCGCAGACCGGTGCCATATTTGAATTGCTTGCCATTTCCAAACCGTGTCTCCGATTCCGGTGTTCTTTATATCGATTTCAACCGAAATCACCTCACCTTTCCAGTGGCACACTTGGATTTCCATGTTGAGGCCAGGTTCATTCATTCCTTGTCAAATCTTGCATATGCATCACATTTCGCATCCCGCATAGCATACCATGTTTGCATCATGTTGTTTGAGCTTTGCACGTGGTTGATTGTGTTACTCTTGCTTGTTTGTCTTGTTTGGGTAGAGCCGGGAGACGAGTTCTCTAACGAGGAGCCCGTTGAGTTTGCTTTCTAGGATCCAGTCAACTCTGACAACTTTGCAGGCAAGATGATCATACCCTCGAAATCACCTCTATCTTTGCTTTGCTAGATGCTCGCTCTTTTGCTATGCCTATGCTACGATGCCTATCACTTGCTTATCACGCCTCCCAAATTGCCATGTCAAACCTCTAACCCACCATGTCCTAGCAAACCATTGATTGTCTATGTTACCGCTTTTCTCAGCCCCTCTTATAGCGTTGCTAGTTGCAGGTGAAGATTGGAGGTCGTTCCTTGTTGGAACATTATTTACTTGTTGGGATATCATTATATGATCTTGTTATCTTAATGCATCTATATACTTGGTAAAGGGTGGAAGGCTCGGCCTCTCGCCTGGTGTTTTGTTCCACTCTTGCCGCCCTAGTTTCCGTCATATCGGTGTTATGTTCCCGGATTTTGCGTTCCTTATGCGGTTGGGTAATAATGGGAACTCCTTGACAAATCTCCTTGAATAAAACTTCTCCAGCAATGCCCAACCTTGGTTTTACCATTTTCCACCTAGCCTTTTTTCCCTTGGGTTTCCGGAGCCCAAGGGTCATCTTTATTTAACCCCCCCGGGCCAGTGCTCCTCTGAGTGTTGGTCCAAACTAGAGTCTTGTGCAGCGCCCCCTCGGGGAAACTCGAGGTTTGGTTTTAGTTGTATGGAGCGCTTATCTGAGTGTGCCCTGAGAACGAGATATGTGCAGCTCCTATCAGGATTTGTCGGCACATTCGGGCGGTGTTGCTGGACTGGTTTTAACTTGTCGGGTTGTCTTGTAGAACCGGGATACCGAGTCTGATCGGAATGTCTCGGGAGAAGGTATATCCTTCGTTGACCGTGAGAGCTTGTCATGGGCTAAGTTGGGACTCCCCTGCAGGGATTTGAACTTTCGAAAGCCGTGGCCGCGGTTATGGGCAGATGGGAATTTGTTAATGTCCGGTTGTAGATAACTTGAACCTTAACTTAATTAAAATGAATCAACTTTGTGAGTTACCGTGATGGTCTCTTCTCGGCGGAGTCCGGGAAGTGAACACGATGTTGGAGTAATGCTTGCGCAGGTTGTTCTCTATTTCTTCGTTCGCGCTTTGCCTTCTCTTCTCGCTCTCTTTTGCGAACAGGTTAGCCACCATATATGCTAGTCGCTTGCTGCAGCTCCACATATTACCTTGCCTTACCTATAAGCTTAAATAGTCTTGATCGCGAGGGTGCGAGATTGCTGAGTCCCTGTGGCTCACAGATTACTTCCAAACCAGATGCAGGGCCTGATGACTCCGTTCCAGATGATGCGCTTGAGCTCAAGTGGGAGTTCGACGAGGACTCACGTCGTTACTATGTGTCTTTCCCTGATGATTAGTAGTGGTGCCCAGTTGGGGCGATCGGGACCGTGTCGCATGTTGGGTTGATCTTTTATTTTGGCATCGTAGTCGGGCCATGAGTGATTGAATGATGTAATGCTATTTATGTACTTTGTTTGATGTGGCGAGTGTAAGCCAACTATGTACCTTCCCCTTTTATTTTCTATTTACATGGGATGTTGTGAAGATTGCCTTACTTGCGACATTGCTTTCAATGCGGTTATGCCTCTAAGTCGTGCTTCGACACGTAGGAGATATAGCCGCATCGAGGGCGTTACAAGTTGGTATCAGAGCCTTCCCCGACCATAGGAGCCCCCACAGCTTGATCGTTTTTAGCAGCCGTTGTTGAGTCTAGAAAAAAATGTTTTGAGTCATTTAGGAATTATATATCGGAGAGTTTATGAATTCTTTTTACTCCCCAGTCCCTTGATCGCTCTTGTAAGGCATCCTGACGTAGAGTTTTGACTCTTCTCTTCTCAAATTTCACAAAAAAAAATTTAGGATCACGCGGGTATCTTGGAATCGTTCCGATGGTTTTGTGACGAGAACATTGTTCTTGGTGCCTCCTGTCATTTAGGGGTTGTGGCAGTGTCCCGAGGAGTTGAGCTCCGAGGTGTTGTCGTCACAATTTTATCGTTGCAGTTCTGGAATACCTAAGTTTAGTACGCCGACATCGAAAATCTCTTTTATGCAGTTGTTGGTGAGATAACCTCGACGCCCCCCAGTACTGGGGCGGGAGTTCGGGAGTATTGCCATAACTTGTATAACGGATGCTTTTCGAAGGTTGAGATAGATGGTTTCCGAAGTTTTCTCGGTTATGTGTTGAAGGATGGATACAGCTGGATGTAGGATTTGCTAGATTTGGGTGAGATATTATGCTTCCCCTGTATCCCCAACACCTGATTGCATAACCGGAAAGGTTCGGGAGTTTCATAGGTGGGAATTCTTGTAGCTCTAGTTCTTCTTCCACGGATATTTGGTTTGAGATTGGGATTTCTTACTGAGTATCCGTTCTTGTTCCGTACCTTGTTGATTTATTCCTCTACCTAAATTCTAAGTGGCTTCTCAATTTATGGATATGTGACCATTTCAAGTGGAATGCATTCGTTCTTATGTTCGGATGTGAAGACTATATGTTGCAATTTCAACCCGCTTGATTCAGCTTCATTTTATCTGTCAATGTGCTAACGGATGTCACCCTCTTCAGGATGGCTCCCGCTAAGAGCAGCAATCAAAATCAGAATCAGAATCAGGATCTGCCACCACCTCCACCTCCTCCAGAGGCATGGAAAGCTGTGATGGCCGCTACCAATGCAAACACGCAGTTGATCATGCAAATTCTTCAAGAGCGCAACCAAGGCAACCAAGGCAACAATCAGAATCACTTTGCTACACTCAACCAGTTCCTTGCTAACCAGCCAAAGACCTTCAGCAATTGTGTTGAGGCAACTGATGCTGACGATTGGCTCGTGGACTTATGCAAGCATTTCGAGTGTAGTAACGTCAGGCCTAAGGACTTTGTCAAGTTCGCTTCCTTCCAACTCAAAGACCAAGCTGCAGAATGGTTCCAGCAGTACAAGGATTCCAGAGGAGGCCGTGTAATTACCTGGGATGAATTCCGTCAAGACTTCAAAGCTCATCATATTCCTCAGAGCGTGGTTGAAAGCAAGCGTGAGGAATTCCGCAACCTGAAGCAAGGCTCTTTGTCTGTCTATGACTACAACAAGTTGTTTCAGAAGCTCGCCCACTTTGCTAAGCAGGACGTCCCTGACGAGAAGAGCATGATATACCAGTTCAGGGGTGGTCTCAGAGAAGAAATCCAGCTAGCTCTTGTTCTCTTTGAGCCCTTGAGGTACGATGAGTTCTACAACATGGCATTGAAGCAAGAGGCTGCTCAACTGAAGTGTGATGCTTCCAAGAAGCGAGTCAGAGATGCTACTCCTTCTTCCTCTACTTAAGTGGCCAAGCAGCAGAAGTATTGGCTTCATCCTCCCCCGTTCCGGCAGCCGTATCAGAAGAGCAAAGGTGGCAGTGGATCTTCCCACACACCCAACCCTGACTTTCAGAACAAGACTTCGTCTCAAGCTCCAAGATCGAGTGCTCTGTATCACCGTCCGCTTTCAGAGGTCACGTGCAACAAGTGCCAACAGAAGGGTCACTATGCCAACAAATGCTTCAATCAGAGGCGTCTTCCTCCTCCTCCTGTGAGATCGGCAAGTACAGCTGTGGTCAAGAATAACCCCAAGTACGCCAAGGTCAACATGGTGAATGCAGCTCAGGCAGAGGACTCGTCAGATGTCATCATGGGTAACCTTCCTGTTAACGATATTCCTGCAAGAGTTCTTTTTGACACTGGTGCATCGCATTGTTTTATTTCCAAACCTTTTGCATCAAAGTATGAGTGCGATTATCAGTATCTGCAAAGTTCCTTGCAAACCGTGTCACCGGGCAAGCAAATGACAGCTAATACCTGCGTCCCGGATGTTACTATCACGTTGGGCGACTACAAATTTCTAGCTTCTCCTATTGTTCTGGGCGACTCGGATATTGATCTTATTCTCGGAACGGATTGGCTTTCTAAGCACAAGGCGCATCTTGATTGTGCAGCCAGGCAGTTTCAATTGACTCATTCGTCTGAGGATGTAATTGTCTTTGCCGCTCGTGATGATACAATCCGTCTGTTTTCTCTCAATGAGAAGGGTGAACTGGATGCCATCTCGCAAATTCCAGTCGTTTGCGAATATCAAGACGTCTTTCCAGAAGAGCTTCCAGGAATGCCTCCGCACCGGCCAGTTGAATTCGTCATCGATCTTGAGCCTGGCACGGAACCGGTTTGCAAGCGTCCTTATAAGCTCGGACCTGAAGAGTTGAAGGAGCTGAAGAAGCAACTCGATATTCAAGAGCGAATAGGTCTCATCCGACCTATTTCCTCTCCGTGGGGTTGTGGAGTTCTTTTTGTGAAGAAGAAGGATGGAACGGACTGACTTTGTGTTGACTACCGTCCATTGAACAAGAAGACTATCAAGAACAAGTACCCACTTCCCAACATCAACGAGCTGTTCGAACAACTCAAAGGTGCCCAAGTATTCTCCAAGCTTGATCTCCGTATGGGTTATCACCAGATTCGAATCCGTGAGCAAGATATTCCCAAGACGGCTTTCTGGACAAGCTATGGTTCATATGAATACACTGTCATGTCTTTTGGCCTCGTCAACGCTCCTCCGACTTTCTCTCGCATGATGAACTTCATCTTCAACGCCTACACCAATGACTTCGTTTTGGTCTATCTTGACGACATTCTAGTCTTTTCGAAGAACAAGGAAGATCATGCCAAGCACTTGCGTTTGGTGCTCAATAAGCTCAGGGAACACCATTCTACGCCAAGTTCTCAAAGTGCGAATTTTGGCTCGATGAGGTTCTTTATCTTGGGCATATCATCTCTGCCAAGGGCATTGCAGTGAATCCTGAGAAGGTGTCTGCAATTGTGAATTGGGAACCACCTCAGAACGTGAAGCAACTCCGTAGCTTCCTCGGTCTCGCAAGCTACTGTCGAAGGTTCGTTGAGAACTTTTCAAAGATCGCGAAGCCTCTCTCAAATCTTCTCCAGAAGCACGTCAAGTACGTTTGGTCTCCGGAGTGTGACATTGCTTTCAACACTTTGAAAGAGAAATTGGTCACTGCTCCAGTTCTGACTCCTCCTGATGAATCCAAACCGTTCGAGGTCTTTTGCGATGCCTCTCTTCAAGGTCTTGGTGCAGTATTGATGCAAGAGAAGAAAATTGTGGCTTATACCTCTCGCCAGTTGAAGCCTAACGAGAAGAACTACCCTACTCATGACCTCGAGTTGGCGGCAGTTGTGCATGCTCTTTTGACTTGGAGACATCTCTTATTGGGAAGAAAAGTGGACATTTTCACTGACCACAAGAGTCTCAAGTACATCTTCACTCAGCCTAATCTCAACCTCAGGCAGACTCGATGGGTCAAAATGATTCAAGAGTATAATCCGAGTATCGAGTATACTCCAGGCAAGGCCAATGTGATTGCTGACGCATTGAGCAGGAAGGCTTATTGCAACAGTCTTATTCTCAAGTCTTACCAACCCGAGCTTTGTGAAGCTTTCCGCAAACTTAATCTGCAAGTTGTTCCTCAAGGTTTCCTCGCCAACCTTCAAGTCTCTCCTAGCTTGGAAGAGAAGATTCGTCAGGCTCAACTTCTTGATGCTATGGTGAAGAAGGTGAAGATTGGGATTGCCAAGAGTCAACCCAAGTACAAGTGCTACCGCCTTGATGACAAGGATACTCTCTTCTTCGAGGATCATATTGTTGTGCCCAAAGGTGATCTTCGTAAGGTTATCATGAACGAGGCTCACAATTCACTCCTCTCCGTCCACCCTGGGAGCACGAAGATGTATCAGGACCTCAAGCAGGCTTATTGGTGGACTCGAATGAAGCGCGAGATTGCTCAATTCGTGAATGAGTGTGATGTCTGCAGAAGAGTGAAGGCAGAACACCAAAGGCCAGTAGGTGTCCTCCAACCTCTTGCCATTCCAGAATGGAAGTTTGACCACATTGAGATGGACTTCTTGACTGGGTTTCCAAAGTCCAAGCGTGGCAATGATGCTATATTCGTTGTCATCGACAAACTCACTAAAGTGGCTCACTTTCTGCCTATCAAAGAGTCTATCACTGCAGCTCAATTGGCGGAGTTGTATACCTCTTGGATTGTCTCGCTGCACGGTATTCCATAGGTGATCTCTTCAGACCGTGGCAGCATCTTTACCTCCAAGTTTTGGGATTCTTTTCATAAGGCCATGGGCACCAACATACGCTTCAGCACAGCTTTCCATCCTCAAACTAGCGGTCAAGTCGAGCGTGTCAATCAGATTCTTGAAGATATGCTCAGGGCTTGTGTGATCTCCTTCGGCATGAAGTGGGAGGATTGTCTTCCATATGCTGAATTCTCCTACATCAACAGTTTTCAAGCAAGTTCGGGCAAGGCCCCATTCAAAATTCGGTATGGCAGGAAGTGCCGTACTCCACTCAACTGGTCTGAAACCGGTGAACGTCAACTTCTAGGAAATGACTTAATCACAGAGGCGGAGGAAATGTGCAAAGTCATTCGAGATAACCTCAAAGCAGCGCAATCGCGC
Organism: Triticum urartu; assembly: GCF_056163025.1. Lineage (NCBI taxonomy): Eukaryota > Viridiplantae > Streptophyta > Magnoliopsida > Poales > Poaceae > Triticum > Triticum urartu. The sequence goes on from NC_141876.1 coordinate 53,375,840, forward strand.
CAGAAGAGCTACTATAATAGTAAGCACCGTGATTTGGCTTTCGAGATCGGAGATCATGTTTACCTCCGCGTCTCTCCAATGAAAGGTACTCGTCGCTTCGGTATCAAAGGGAAGCTTGCCCCTAGATACGTGGGTCCTTTCAAGATCGTCAGCAAGAGAGGCGATCTCGCCTATCAACTCGAGCTTCCTTCAAACTTTGCCAATGTGCATGACGTGTTCCATGTCTCTCAACTCCGCAAGTGCTTCAAGACTCCTGACCGCACCGTCAACTTCGAAGACATTGAGCTCCAAGAAGATCTATCTTATCGTGAGCACCCCGTGGCTATTCTTGAAGAGACTAAACGCAAGACTCGCAATAAGTCAATCAAATTCCTCAAAGTCAAGTGGTCACACCATTCCGACCGTGAAGCCACCTGGGAACGCGAGGATCACCTCCGTTCTGAGTACCCGGCGTTCTTCCAGTCCTAGATCTCGGGAGGAGATCCTTTCGTAGTGGTGGAGTGTTGTAACACCCCGGATATGATTTACCTAATATGTAATCCAACTCTTGCCGTTTACGGCGCTAAGTTATTTTATTTCCTTGGGTTCGGGTTTTTGTCTCCGTGTGTTGTTGTCGTTGTCCTGCATCTTATATCATGTCATCATGTGCATTGCATTTGCATACGTTGTTCGTCTCATGCATCCGAGCATTTTCCCCGTTGTCCGTTTTGCATTCCGGCTCTCCTTTCTCCTCCGGTGGTCATTTCTACCTTTCTTTCGTGTGTGGGGATTAAACATTTCTGGATTGGACCGAGACTTGCCAAGCGGCCTTGGTTTACTACCGGTAGACCACCTGTCAAGTTTCGTACCATTTGGACTTCGTTTAATGCTCCAACGGTTAACCGAGGGACCAAAAAGGCCTCGTGTGTGTTGCAGCCCAACACTCTTCCAGTTTGGCCCAAAACCCACCAAAACCCTCTCCATCATCTAGAGCGTTCGATCACGATCGCGTGGCCGAAAACCGCACCTCATTTGGACACTCCTAGCTCCCTCTATGCCTATAAATACACCCCCTCCGAAATTCTCGTTTTCCTCTCCCGAAACCCTAGATCCATCTCCACCCGCTGCTGTCGGACAAAATCCCGTGGTCCGGACATTGTTCGCCTGCCGCCGCCGACCTACCGGGGCGCGCCACGTGGCAGCGGGCGCCCCACATCGCCGCCGACTCCGCGTGGGCCCGCTCGGCCCGGGCTCCCTCCACGGCCGCCCGGGTCTTCTCCTACCTCCGCCGCCTCTTCTCGCGGCCGAGCTGCCTCACCGGCTGGAGCAGCCGCCATCGATGCCCGACGCAGCCGCCTCGCTCCGGCGCCGCCCCGCCGCGTCGCTCCCGCCGGCCGACGTCGCGGCGCTCCGGCGACCCGGCCGACCGGCCCCCCTCCTCCTTCGCGGCAAGTCCGGCTCCGACGAGCTCCCCGCCGAACTCCGGCACTGACCTCCGGCGATCCTCGAAGAGCGCGTCGCCCGATCTGGATCCGGATCCGGGTGAACAGTAAACCCTAGGGTTGACCTTTTTTTCCCTAAGTCCCAGATTATATTGCCATGTTCATCATGCCGTAACTTTGCGTTAGTAGATCTGTTTTGGGCATATGGCATATCAAAATGTTCATCTCAGAGAGCACATCATTTCATCTCATTGCATCATTTTCATTTGAGTTCATATTGATGCCCGAAATGCTGTTGGAAGAGTGCTATTTGAGTTAATTGTCAGATCTGCTGCTCCAAATAGCTATTTGTAATTTTTGCCATGATTATTGTGTGCATGATATGCCCCTGAGCTCTACATTAGTTTTGTTATATGCTTTGCCATCGTACTAGAGGTGCAATCCATGTATTTTTGTGATGTGTGTGGTGACTAGCACAAGCTTGCAAAGTGGAGCATTTGTTAATGCTGATTTCAGGGACTTAGCAATTCCACTAAGTCTTTGGACTGTTTTTATCAATATGCCATATGTTCATGTTGTTTCCTAGTGATCCGTGCCTCTTTTGAGGATGATCAGTAAGGATGATTTGTTAATCTTGTAGTGCTCTATCCATCCATGTCTTTGTTTGCAATTATGGAGCACCCTAGCTTGAGTCAATCGAGCTCTACTTTTGCTATTTCGTGAATCTGGGCAGATTGTCTACTTGTTAGCAATTTTGCCGAGGATGTTGTTGTTGATCCGTGCATGCTATGTTATTGTTCTTGCCATGTCTAGCTTGTATAATGTTTATTCTTGATGGGTGTAAGCTTAGATTGTCATGACATGCTCTGTAGTGAGTGCATCGAGCTCGTAAACATGCCTACTTGATATCTGATTTGCATGCTCCAGTTTTTCACTAAGTCTGTGATCTGATTATGTTTTTGCCATGTTCACATGCTTGCAATTGTATTTTATGATCCCTTTTGGCTCAAGGTCACTAAGGGACTTTTGTTAAGCTCTTTGAGTAGCTCCATTCCATGCCTTGCTTTGCCATGTTAAGTTCCTGTAGCATCTAGTTTTCTTGCTCCAAAGTGTGCTACCTGATATGAAATTCCAGACAAGTGTTAATTTCACTAAGTCTGAAACCTGTTTACCAATTGCACTTTTTCCATGCTTGTTTGAACCTGTTAATGGATGAATTGGCCATCGCTCAGTGTTCATCTTTTGTTAAGCTTCATGAATGGATCCCTGCCATGTATTTTGTTGCCATGTTTCGGTGCTGTAGCATGTTTAACTTGTTGCATTTAGATGGCTACTTGCTGTATATCGCAGACCGGTGCCATATTTGAATTGCTTGCCATTTCCAAACCGTGTCTCCGATTCCGGTGTTCTTTATATCGATTTCAACCGAAATCACCGCACCTTTCCAGTGGCACACTTGGATTTCCAAGTTGAGTCCAGGTTCATTCATTCCTTGTCAAATCTTGCATATGCATCACATTTCGCATCCCGCATAGCATACCATGTTTGCATCATGTTGTTTGAGCTTTGCACGTGGTTGATTGTGTTACTCTTGCTTGTTTGTCTTGTTTGGGTAGAGCCGGGAGACGAGTTCTCTAACGAGGAGCCCGTTGAGTTTGCTTTCTAGGATCCAGTCAACTCTGACAACTTTGCAGGCAAGATGATCATACCCTCGAAATCACTTCTATCTTTGCTTTGCTAGATGCTCGCTCTTTTGCTATGCCTATGCTACGATGCCTATCACATGCTTATCACACCTCCCAAATTGCCATGTCAAACCTCTAACCCACCATGTCCTAGCAAACCATTGATTGTCTATGTTACCGCTTTTCTCAGCCCCTCTTATAGCGTTGCTAGTTGCAGGTGAAGATTGGAGGTCGTTCCTTGTTGGAACATTATTTACTTGTTGGGATATCATTATATGATCTTGTTATCTTAATGCATCTATATACTTGGTAAAGGGTGGAAGGCTCGGCCTCTCGCCTGGTGTTTTGTTCCACTCTTGCCGCCCTAGTTTCCGTCATATCGGTGTTATGTTCCCGGATTTTGCATTCCTTACGCGGTTGGGTAATAATGGGAACTCCTTGACAAATCTCCTTGAATAAAACTTCTCTAGCAATGCCCAACCTTGGTTTTACCATTTGCCACCTAGCCTTTTTTCCCTTGGGTTTCCGGAGCCCAAGGGTCATCTTTATTTAACCCCCCCCCCCGCGGGCCAGTGCTCCTCTGAGTGTTGGTCCAAACTAGAGTCCTGTGCAGCGCCCCCTCGGGGAAACTCGAGGTTTGGTTTTAGTTGTATGGAGCGCTCATCTGAGTGTGCCCTGAGAACGATATATGTGCAGCTCCTATCGGGATTTGTCGGCACATTCGGGCGGTGTTGCTGGACTGGTTTTAACTTGTCGGGTTGTCTTGTAGAACCGGGATACCGAGTCTGATCGGAATGTCTCGGGAGAAGGTATATCCTTCGTTGACCATGAGAGCTTGTCATGTGCTTAGTTGGGGCTCCCCTGCAGGGATTTGAACTTTCAAAAGCCGTGCCCGTGGTTATGGGCAGATGGGAATTTGTTAATGTCCGGTTGTAGATAACTTGAACCTTAACTTAATTAAAATGAATCAACTGTGTGAGTTACCATGATGGTCTCTTCTCGGCGGAGTCCGGGAAGTGAACACGGTGTTGGAGTAATGCTTGCGCAGGTTGTTCTCTAGTTCTTCGTTCGCGCTTTGCCTTCTCTTCTCGCTCTCTTTTGCGAACAGGTTAGCCACCATATATGCTAGTCGCTTGCTGCAGCTCCACATATTACCTTGCCTTACCTATAAGCTTAAATAGTCTTGATCGCGAGGGTGCGAGATTGCTGAGTCCCTGTGGCTCACAGATTACTTCCAAACCAGATGCAAGGCCTGATGACTCCGTTCCAGATGACGTGCTTGAGCTCAAGTGGGAGTTTGACGAGGACTCACGCCGTTACTATGTGTCTTTCCCTGATGATCAGTAGTGGTGCCCAGTTGGGGCGATCGGGACCGTGTCGCATGTTGGGTTGATCTTTTATTTTGGCACCGTAGTCGGGCCATTAGTGATTGAATGATGTAATGATATTTATGTACTTTGTTTGATGTGGCGAGTGTAAGACAACTATGTACCTTCCCCTTTTATTATCTATTTACATGGGATGTTGTGAAGATTTCCTTACTTGCGACATTGCTTTCAATGCGGTTATGCCTCTAAGTCGTGCTTCGACACGTAGGATATATAGCCGCATCGAGGGCGTTACAGCAGCAAACCATGTAGTTTTGGGGTACTGCTCAGGTTTCTAGTAAGATCCATCAGCATTCATTTTCCTTTCGAACCCAACACCCTCTTTCCTAGGGTTTCGGTTCAGGATCTGCCTTTTGAGGACATCACATAGTGTCTGATGTCCTTTGAGACTTTTGTACGTCCCTGTTTCAAGCGGTGTCTTCAACCTAGCATTCTCATCAGCAATAGCAGTGGTATCCTCAGCAGAGGGGTTAGTTACCACATCAACAGTTGAAGATATTGCAATAGTAGCAGCAGTAGAACATTCAACAACAGAAGTAGCGTTATCACGCTCAATGCATTTAAGACATGGTGGTTCAAATCCTTCCTGAGCTGAACTGATCTATTCGGCGCGAAGTGACTCATTTTCCTTTTGAAGATCTTCATGAGCCGCTCTCAATTTCTCAAGATCTTGCTTCCTTTGAAGATAATCATACGAAAGCCTTTCATGAGTTGTTGAGAGCGTTTCATGACGACTTTCAAGTTCCTCATACTTAACGTGAAGATTTTTTTTGTCTTCAATTAAGGACTGAGATCGAGTCATTTCAGCGTCTAACAGATCATCGCTTTTGTCTAACAGTTTTTGAATGTGTTCCATAGCTTTCTGTTGTTCAGTTGCAATTTTAGCAAGTGTTTTGTAGCTGGGTTTGGAACCACAATCAGAGTCATCGTCACTAGATGTTTGATAGTGAGTAGTGCGTGTGTTTACCTTGGCACCGCGTGCCATGAAGCAGTAGGAAGGAGCGGAGTAGTCCTTGTCATTTGCATCAGTGTCGGTGATGAAGTCATTGTCTTCAGTGTTGAAGATGGACTTGGCAACGTATGCTGTAGCCAGACTCGCAACGCCAGAATCGGACTCCTCCTCAGACTCCACCTCCGCCTCCCCAGAAGCGGACCCCTCCTCAGAATCCATTTCCTTGCCAACAAACGCACGTGCCTTGCCAGATGAGCTCTTCTTGTGTGATGAAGACTTTGAGGAAGACTTGGAAGAAGACTTTGAGTATTTCTTCTTCTTCTTGTCGTCAGAGTCATACTCCTTGATCTTTTTCTTCTTCTTGTTCTCATTGTCCCACTATGGACACTCAGAGATGTAGTGGCCAGGTTTCTTGCACTTGTGACATGTTCTCTTCTTGTAGTCATGAGAAGAAGCTTCATCATTCCTTGAGCTTGATCGTGAAGACTTTCTGAAGCCTTTCTTCTTGGTGAATTTTTGCAACTTCTTCACAAGCATAGCAAGCTCCTTTCCAATGTCTTCAGGATCATCAGAACTGCTGTCAGATTCTTCTTCAGATGAGGAGACAGCTTTTGCCTTCAAGGCACGAGTTCGCCCATAGTTGGGACCGTAGGTGTCTCTTTTCTCAGAAAGCTGAAACTCGTATGTGATGAGCCTCTCAAGTATGTCAGACGGATCGAGTGTCTTGAAATCAGGACGTTCTTGAATCATCAGGGCTAGGGTGTCAAACTAACTGTCAAGTGATCTCAGGAGTGTCTTGATGACTTCATGCTTGGTGATCTCAGTAGCGCCGAGGGCTTGAAGCTCATTTGTGATGTCAGTGAGTCGATCAAACGTGAGCTGGACATTCTCATTTTCATTTCTCTTGAAGCGGTTGAAGAGGTTGCGAAGGACACTGATTCTCCGATCTCTCTGGGTTGAGACGCCTTCGTTGACCTTGGAGAGCCAGTCCCAGACTAGCTTAGATGTTTCCAAAGCACTCACGCGGCCATACTGTCCTTTGGTCAGATGACCACAAATGATATTCTTGGCAGTAGAGTCCAGTTGAACGAACTTCTTGACATCAGCAGCAGTGACACCTTCTCCAGCCTTGGGAACGCCGTTCTTGACGACATACCATAGGTCGACATCAATGGCTTCAAGATGCATGCGCATCTTATTCTTCCAGTAGGGATATTCAGTTCCATCGAAGACGGGGCACGCAGCAGAGACTTTAATTATCCCTGCAGTCGACATAGCTAAAACTCCAGGTGGTTAAACCGAATCACACAGAACAAGGGAGTACCTTGCTCTGATACCAATTGAAAGTGCTAGTGATCGACTACAGGGGGGGTGAATTGGCGACTTTTATGAAAGTCTTCAAAATATGTAAGTTTCGAAGACAAACGATAGAAATAAACCTATTACCATGCAGCGGAAGGTAGACTACACTAGGCAAACCATAGTCAAGTATTCAATGAAGTGAAAGCACAATGACTAATAGCAGCTAGGCAGTAAGGATCAGGTAGGAAGATATTGTGAAGCCAATCAGAACAAGTAATCACTCAGTGAAGCCAAATGGTGATGCAATCGTACAATGACTTCACAAGGACCAACAATAAGTAAAGGGAAGGGAAGGATGAAACCAGTAACTCGTTGAAGACAATGATTTGTTGGACCAGTTCCAGTTGCTGTGACAATTGTACGTCTGGTTAGGGAGGCTGAGATTCAATTCAGAAGACCTCGTCTTCACCTTATTCCCCTTGAGCTAAGGACACCCAGTCCTCGTCTAATCACTCTGGTAAGTCTTCAAGGTAGACTTCCAAACCTTCACAGACTTCGTTCACCGGCGATCCACAATGACTCTTGGATGCTCAGAACGCGATGCCTAACCAGCTGGAGGATTCACAGTCCTCAAGTGTAATAAGTCTTCAGATCACACAGACAGGAAGACTTAAGTGATGCCTAACACTCTTTGGCTCTGGGTGGTTAGGGCTTTCTCCTCGCAAGGAATTCTCTCTCAAAGGCTTCGAGGTGGGTTGCTCTCAAACGACAAAAGCCGTGCTTTAACTCTGAGCAGCCAACCGTTTATGGTTGTAGGGGGTGGGCTATTTATAGCCACTAGGCAACCCGACTTGATTTGTCCGAAATGACCCTGGGTCACTAAGGAACTGACACGTGTTCCAACGGTCAGATTTCAAACACACACGGCAACTTTACTTGGGCTACAAGCAAGGCTGACTTATCCAACTCTGGACAAGATTTGCTCTCATAGTCTTCACTCGAAGACATAGGATTTTGGTTAAGCATCACTTCAGTCATTGTGACTGGTTCTCTTGGACCCCACTTAACAGTACGGTGGTTCCCATGACTCAACAAAGAAAAACACAGAATGACGAAACTGCTAAGTCTTCGTGCTCCATAGTCTTCACGTGATGTCTTCTCTTGTCATAGTCTTCAATGTGAATGTCTTCACATACCACCTTTGACTTCAATGTCTTCATACATTTTTAGGGGTCATCTCTGGTAGGAAAACCGAATCAATGAGGGACTTCTACCTGTGTTATCCTGCAATTCTCACAAAGACATTAGTCCCTCAACTAGGTTTGTCGTCAATACTCCAAAACCAACTAGGGGTGGCACTAGATGCACTTACACCAGTTCATGTCGGTCACACTATGGGTCAACAGTAATAATAATAATAACTTGCTTAACAACAACCTCGGTTCGTTGATGAAAGAAGTTGGTTGATCTTTATTGTGATCATGAGAGGATCACTTTGGTATCGTGGATACCGACTTGTGGATATTTGTGATGTTATGCGAGAGTCAAGGGTAAAGATCAAGCAGCTTGTGGTCATAAATGATTACTATGGTATTGTTAATACCAAGCTTGATTGGATCCTGAGATGATCGTGTGATGTCCGTGATGGTAAGTGATACATGTGGTGGTTATGGTGTAACCCGAACAGAGTAAGTTGGTGCATGATAGTCTCATCATGTTGCATGCTAGTATCATCATGTTCATATGTTTATGCCATGCTCGTATTGTTCTAGCTGTATCATCTTGTTCATGCTATGGTTGATCTGATAGTATCATGTTAATCCTTGTTAACCTGTAATTGCCATGCTATTGTTTGTCTTGATTGCTTTGGTTGTTGTGAGCTTGCAAGTACATTCAATGTATTGACCTAGCGTATCATGCCAGTTTGCAGGTCATGCCAGATTTGATTGCTTGTTTGCCGTGGATCCCTTGTTTGCGCGCTAGGATAAGCGTTCCAGCCAGAGTCTCTACGGAGTGGAGTTCATCACCGTCGTTGCTATTCCGCTGCCATTAGTCATTCCGCTGTGTCGTGTTATTCTGCTGCTTGCATAGAGAAACCGTGGCAGACATAGCGTCGTCGTGTCGATGTAATCCCCTTATACCCCAATAGATTGCAATAAAGAGCTGAGTTGTTCTATGCTAAGTAGTGTCGTATTCCAGAAGACTTCTCCTCGATCTCTGGGTTGGAATACGGTGCGTTTCGGTTTCTCTGACCCGGGGTGCCACAGGCTTGGTATTAGAGCAGGTCTGGCTGTACTAGCCCACGCGAACGTTAGAATGCGGTAGTATAGAGCCCCGTTGGTTTGTTGCATTTGATTGCTGCATTTGTTTGTTGCATAACGTGCATATAGATTATAATTTAGTCGCTAACGGTCAATCTTGTGAGTATAGGTGGTATCGGTTTTGATCCACTACTTGCACCCTCCTTAGCATGCTTGCTCTTCGGTGTTTGGTATTATCTCTGTCCCAGCAGAGTGATGCATGCTACGTCTTGAGCTTGCGTTGGTTTTCCCCGAAGAGGAAGGGATGATGCAGCAGAGTAGAGTAAGTATTTCCCTCAGTTTTTGAGAACCAAGGTATCAATCCAGTAGGAGGCCACGCTCAAGTCCCTCGTACCTGCACAAAGCGATAGCTACTCGCAACCAACGCGATTAGGGGTTGTCAATCCCTTCACGGTCACTTACGAGAGTGAGATCTGATAGATATACTATTTTTGGTATTTTTGGTATAAAGATGCAAAGTAAATAGTAAAAGCAACACTAGTAGAAAATGGGGCTTTGGTCCAGGCCGGGTAAGCCCATTAGTCCCGGTTCAGTCCAGAACCGGGACCAATGGGTGCATTTATCCCGTTTCGTGCGGCTAAGGCATTAGTACCGGTTCATGGCACGAACCGGTACTAAAGGTCCCATTTTCAAACTCCCCCCCCCCCCCCCCCCGTGGACCGCCTTTTCAGTTTAGAAAAAACAAAATAAAATGATGGAAATGTAAAAAAATAAGTTTCCCATGTGATATGTGGTCTAGTTGTTGGGAAAATTTACAAATATGAATTTCGACTTTATTTACAAAATCTCTCTGGAATTTGTAAAATGGGCATAACTTTTGCATACGAACTCTGATTAAAAAGTTTTTTATATGAAAAATCATCTACTCGAAAAGTTACATCCGATGGAGACCACCTATGGCCTGTTTGCAAATTTGTAGAATCCTCAAATTCCAAAAGGAAAAAAAGTTATGCTCAAATTTCAGTTTTTTTAAAAAAATTCATTAAATCTGGTCAAACTACTTATTCAAGAAGTATTAGTGTTACTAAATAATTATTCAAGAATATTAGTGTTATTAAATAATTATTTCAGTTTTTTTGAATTTTGGTCAAATCTGGTCAAACTATGGTCAAACTGTGGTCAAACAATGGTCAAACTACTTATTCAAGAAATATTAGTCTTACTAAAAAATTATTGTTTTTTAGAACAATAGTTTCAAACTCAAACAGTGAAATGTGTGACTTCATGCTCAAGCTAAACTCTTGAGGGTTAATAGGATTGACATCTTACTATTGTCAGGAAAACAACCAGTGCAGACTTGGAAATGAGGGAGAATAGAACCCGGAAGTTAAGCGTGCTCAGGCTGGGGTAGTGGGAGGATGGGTGACCGTCCGGGAAGTTAGATGATTTGGAATGATGAGGGGTGATTAGAGATTAAATTGAGCAGTGATTAGAGATTAGAGGTTAAAATAATTCAGAAATTTGAAAATAAAAAAAATCAGAAATAAAATCAGAAAATTTCCTTTAGTACCGGTTGGTGTTACCAACCGGGACTAAAGGTGGACCGGCCACGTGGAGGGCCTTTAGTCCCGGTTCTGGTTTGAACCGGGACTAAAGGGTCAGGGCATTAGTACCGACCATTTAGTCCCGGTTCAAGAACCGGGACTAAAGGCCCTTACGAACCGGGACTAAAGGCCCTTTTTCTACTAGTGCAAAGTAAAAAGCAAAGCAAGATTAAAGTGATGGAGATTGATATGATGAGAATAGACCCGGGGGCCATAGGTTTCACTAGTGGCTTCTCTCAAGAGCATAAGTATTCTACGGTGGGTGAACAAATTACTGTTGAGTAATTGACAGAATTGAGCATAGTTATGAGAATATCTAGGCATGATCATGTATATAGGCATCACGTCTGTGACAAGTAGACCGAAACGATTCTGCATCTACTACTATTACTCCACTCATCGACCGCTATCCAGCATGCATCTAGAGTATTAAGTTAAAAACAGAGTAACGACTTAAGCAAGATGACATGATGTAGAGAGATAAATTCATGCAATATGAAATAAACCCCATCTGGTTATCCTCGATGGCAACGATACAATACGTGCCTTGCTGCCCCTTCTGTCACTGGGTAAGGACACCGCAAGATCGAACCCAAAGCTAAGCACTTCTCCCATGGCAAGAACTACCAATCTAGTTGGCCAAACCAAACGGATAATTCGAAGAGACTTGCAAAGATAACCAATCATACATAAAAGAATTCAGAGAAGATTCAAATATTATTCATAGATAGACTTGATCATAAACCCACAATTCATTGGTCTCAACAAACACACCGCAAAAAGAAGATTACATCGAATAGATCTCCACAAGAGAGGGGGAGAACTTTGTATTGAGATTCAAAGAGAGAGAAGAAGCCATCTAGCTACTAACTATGGACCCGAAGGTCTGAGGTAAACTACTCACACTTCATCGGAGAGGCTATGATGATGTAGAAGCCCTCGTGATGACGGCCCTCTTCCGGCGGAGCTCCGGAACAGGCACCAAGATGGGATCTCGTGGATACAGAAAGTTGCGGCAGTGGAATTAGGTTTTTGGCTCCTGTTCTGATCGTTTGGCGGTACGTGTGTATATATAGGAGGAAGAAGTACGCCGGAGGAGCAACGAGGGGCCCATGAGGTAGGGGCGCGCCCTAGGGGGCGCACCTAGGGGGGGGCGCGCCCCCCACCCTCGTGACTGCCTCTTTTGTTCCTTGGAGCAGGGTCCATGTCTCCTGGATCACGTTCGGTGAGAAAATTACGTTCCCGAAGATTTTATTCCGTTTGATATTCCGTTTCTTCGAAACATTGAAATAGGCAAAAAACAGCAATTCTGGGCTGGGCCTCCGGTTAATAGGTTAGTCCCAAAAATAATATAGAAGTGGAAAATAAAGCCCAATATAGTCCAAAACAGTAGATAATATAGAATGGAGCAATCAAAAATTATATATACGTTGGAGACGTATCAGGCATCCCCATGCTTAATTCCTGCTCGTCCTCGAGTAGGTAAATGATAAAAAGAGAATTTTTGATGCGGAGTGCTACTTGGCATAATTTCAATGCAAATCTTCTTAATTGTGGTATGAATATTCAGATTAGAAAGATTCAAGACAAAAGTTTATATTGACATAAAAAATAATAATACTTCAAGCATACTAACAAAGCAATTATGTCTTCTCAAAATAACATGGCCAAAGAAAGTTATCCCTACAAAATCATATAGTCTGGCTATGCTCCATCTTCACCACACAAAGTATTTAAATCATGCACAACCCCGATGACAAGCCAAGCAATTGTTTCATACTCTAACTTTTTCAATCTTCACGCAATACATGAGCGTGAGCCATGGATATAGCACTATAGGTGGAATAGAATGGTGGTTGTGGAGAAGACAAAAAGGAGGGGAAGATATTCTCACATCAACTAGGCGTATCAACGGGCTATGGAGATGCCCATCAATAGATATCAATGTGAGTGAGTAGGGATTGCCATGCAACGGATGCACTAGAGCTATAAGTATATGAAAGCTCAAAAAGAAACTAAGTGGGTGTGCATCCAACTTGCTTGCTCATGAAGACCTAGGGCAATTTGAGGAAGCCCATCATTGGAATATACCAGCCAAGTTCTATAATGAAAAATTCCCACTAGTATATGAAAGTGATAACATGAGAGACTCTCTACTATGAAGATCATGGTGCTACTTTGAAGCACAAGTGTGGTAAAAGGACAGTAACATTGTCCCTTCTCTCTTTTTCTCTCATCATTTTATATATATATATATATATTTGTTTGGATGTCAGGACCCCGATTCCAAGTCACATCGATCTAGCCAGTAACACCTCATATTACTTTGCGGCCTCACGCACGATATTCCACGGATGTCGCCTTACCATGGCCCGGGACCGTTTGCGCCTTTTGGCTCACGTATATGATAGTGTCGCTAGCATCCATACGACAGAGAACCTGGGCCGACATGGCTAGTTGTGAACCCAAAGCGGCACCAACCTATGGGGACAGGCATACATGAATCACATCGACCATGTCGGTCAACAGCGTGTGAATCCGGGCTGTAGCACTGGGCTAACAGGACTCCGGGAACCAGGGCTGTAGCAGGCTAGGCAGGACTCTGGATGTCAACGGGTGACATTTCCCTGAAGGGACAGACACAGGAATGAAGTGAAACACATGCCGGCCAGTCAAGTGTCCTGAGCAGTAGTGCTGGGCTAACAGGACTCCGGTGAACTGGGCTGTAGCGGACTACTATGGCTCATGGAAGCACTAGACTACATTTCCCCATAAGAGAGGCTGCCAAGGATAAACAACTAGGTTGTCGGATCCCACACATACCAAGCATTTTAATCATACACACAATATGCTCGATATGTGTAAATACAACATGGCATCACAACATAACTCTACGACTCAAGTATTATTCATTAGGCTCCGAGGAGCGAGATATACAAACATGGGTCTCATGACCCAACAATCATATCATACAAATCAAAACACATGCGGAAGCTTAACATGTCTGAGTACAGACATCTACAAATGAAAAAGGCTAAGAAGCCTGACTATCTACCAGATCCTGCCGAGGGCACAAGATCATAGCTGAGGTATCAAGCTAAAGGTCGAAGTCCACGCGGAACTACTAGCGAGACTGAAGTCTCTCTGCAAAACATAAATTAAGCAAACGTGAGTACAAATGTACCCAGCAAGATTTACATCAGAACTAACTACATATGCATCGGTATCAACAAAGGGGTAGTGGAGTTTAACTGCAGCAAGCCAGTTTTGACCTAGTGGCTAACCTGAACTACGAGTACAAGCAACTCTTTTGAGGTGGCGCACACGAGTCCACATATTCACCATATCAATACACCACTATGGATCCGCTCCCGTCTCCCTACGAGAAGGCCATCCATAGCACTCACGCTTATCTTGCGAGTTTTAGAGTATCCACTTCAAGTTATCTATGAACTATATAGGCAACCAAGCAGTCCTTTACCGTGGACGTGGCTATTCGAATAGATGATGTTAACCCTGTAGGGGTGTACTTCTTTATACACGCTCTCACCACTTATCGTCGTTTACACGACATGTACTCGGCAACCTTCAAGCGGAAGCCCAACGAGGGTGTCGGCCACGGCCTACCTAACACTCAAGTCTCTAGTCCAGGTTTATCGCCTATCCAGGTTCCATCCGCAGGGAGTCCGGCCGAGGTTTCCACATATGGCCCCGAACGATGTGTACAGGGTTCCGAGACACCAAACGGGCGCCCGGTATACCCGACCATGGTGTATCTACCGCATCATAGCCCACCCCTAGGGTCAGCGCCACGCACGACCGCCAACACATATCTTATAAACACTAGAAACTAGTTGCAACTCCTGGACAGAGGACTAGGGTGGTTAAGAAGCCGAGAGGGTCAATTAAGGATCCCAATGCATGGTAGTAACTGATTCTTAAATCACACATACAGATCTCGATGCTTAAGGACGGTTCCAACGAAACAACCCACCATATACTCCTACATGGCCTCTCATCGATACCTTTACCAAATCGTGTTCAGCACACTTAGCTCACACACAGTAGGACATGTTCACAACTTCCCAATTCATCCCCGATGAATCAGACCTGACACAACTCTAAGCAAAAGCAGGCATGACAAACAAGCATGAATGAGTAGGCACATCAGGGCTCAAACAACTCCTACTCATGCTAGTGGGTTTCATCTATTTACTTGGCAATGACAGGTCATGCAGAGGATAAGGGGTTCAACTACCGCAACAAGTAACAGATGAATCGTTGTTGTCCTAATGCAGTAAAAGAGAGCAGGAGCAAGAGAGTGGGATTGTATCGGAATGAACAAGAGGGTTTTGCTTGCCTGACACTTCTGAAGATAGCATTGGGTCTTCATTAGTGTCAACGATCACATCGTCGAAGCAACGTCTACTAAGAGGGGACAATTACCGGCAACAGAGAGAAAACACAATCAATGGAATGCAACAATATGATGCATGAATGTGACATGGCAATATGTTGTTGATTGGCCTAATGCAACTAGCAACAAGTTAAATGGAGTTGGTTTGGACACTAGGTTCAAATTCAAACTCCATATGTGCTCTCTTAAAT
The DNA here is from genome assembly GCF_056163025.1 of Triticum urartu. Classification (NCBI taxonomy): domain Eukaryota; kingdom Viridiplantae; phylum Streptophyta; class Magnoliopsida; order Poales; family Poaceae; genus Triticum; species Triticum urartu. The sequence continues at coordinate 53,391,061 of NC_141876.1, forward strand.
GCCATTTAATTGGATTGTCCTAAACAGAGGATATAAGTTGCTCTAACATGAATGAAAATGCCATAAATAGATTCTTTGGATTTTTTTGATCATTTTTCATATATAATTTGTCTCATTTGGAGTTATGGTTGAATTTCTATGATTTTTAGAAGTTTATACTATTTTTCTGGAATTTCCTGAATAAACTTAAATCCAGAAAATGCTTTACTGCGTCAGCATGACATAGGTGCGACGTCAGCAGGTCAACTGGGTCGCCAGGTCAAAACTGACCTATGGGACCCATACGTCAGTGGCTTAGGCTGGTTTGGGTGGATGACAGGTGGGACCGGTCAACGTTGACTTGACCAAAGTCAAAGCTGACACGTGGGGTCCACACGTATTAGTACTAATCTTAACAGAAATTAGACTAACCTAATTATGCTCGGGGACCCACATGTCATTGACACAGGCAATAACTAAACGCGATTAGCACCTAAACTAATGGTGCCACGTCAGCTACCAGCGTTTAACCGTCGGCGACCTCAGATCGCAGCGGCGTTCGGGTCGGGATTGCGCTACTGGCCATGGTTTGGGGCGTGGTTGGGTTCTATGGAGAGCTGGGGCTGAGCCGCGTCTGTGGGTGGTGGAGCTGGACCCGATGGTCGCCGGAATCAACGCCGGCGATGAGGTTTGCGGCGGCCGTGGTTCGGTTGCGCTTGGAACCGGCGTTGTGGTGCACGACAGGTCGAGCGGTGGGGTGCTAGGTGCTCCCGCAGACGTGCTGAGGACAGTGACGCTCTCAGACGCGGCGGAGGTGGGCTCTAGCCACGGCGGCGATGAAGCGCAACGGCGGCGAGCTTCAGTCGGGGTGGCCAAAGGGGCTAGAGGAGGAAATCGATAGAGGGGAGAGAGGGGTTGGGAGCAAGGGCTCACGGCGATGCCGAAGAGGGGGTCAGCGAGCTCGGGGAGGTCCCGGCAGCGCCGAATCGACCGGAGACGGCTCGGGTGCCCGAGGTTGAAGACAAAGGCGAAGACGGCGTTCGGCGGCGTTTGGCGCCACATGAGTCGACAGAGAGGCGTAGGCGTCGGTGGTGGAGCTCCTGGGCATGTCGGAGAGGCGAGGGGGAGGCGATGGCCGCGGTGGTGCACGTCGGCGGCGGCGGGCGCGTTCGGGGAGAGAGCAGAGAAGTGGGAGGGGGTCCAGAGCGAGAGGGAGCACAGGGCGTCTCCGTGGCACGTCTGGAGGGGTCGGGGTCGTGCAGCTGAAGCAGGAGGTGGCAAGGCATCGTCGGCGCGCTCGCCACGCACCTGTCTGTCCTCTTAGCAGGTGGAAGAAGACCACTCAGCCCCTGGTGGGCTAGGCCTCTTCTGCCAGGTAAGGCCCAGGTGAGGTTTCTGTCTTTTCATAATTTATGTTCTGTTTTCTATTTTGTTTTCTGTGTTCTGATTTAGTTCAGGCACTAAACTATTTTTTTAGCTTCTGAAAATTATCATGTGGCTATGTATAATATATTCAGAGCCACTTACCAATTTTCAGAATTATTGGACTAGTAAACTAATTATTATGAATATAATCCAATTCAAATACTATAGGATTTAACTCAAAGGCCCAAGATAAATACTTTTGAGCCTCCAAAAATATTGGTTTGAATTTTAGTCTTGCCAATATTTTTCAAAGCTGAAAAAGAACATTTCCTTGGAAGCATTTGAAGCAATTTTTTTATTGTTGATCATTTTTAGAAATGATTTCTGAGGCTCTCCAATTCCCCAATTCAAATTTAAAAGAAATTTAGACATGATGCATGGATGCAAGAAAAATCAAGCAAGGGCTGATCTGGGGCTGTGACAGCTCACCCCCACTAAACAAGAATCTCGTCCCGAGATTTCAAGACGTGGGGTAAGAAGACAGAGGGGACACAAAGCCAACACGATCTTCACGATCCAGAAGTCTTTCTCGAGGATGTTGATTTTGCATCACCTTGATCTCGACGTCTTGCTTTGAGAACTACATCCAACATGACAAAGAGAAGAAAGGGAAAATTTTAGAAGAATCGATCTTCTTGAGGTTCGAGCAACTTAGGATCAACTTAATGATCACAATATCAACTCACGGAATGAGACGTGGAAACATCTATGGAGCTAAGAGGCAAAACATGCATCAGGAGGAACGGAAGAAACAATTTGACGAGGGTTTCAAAGTAGCTAAGAAACAATTTCCATGATCCCATAGCGGGGCACCTTGGGAGAGGTGACTCGTAAAATTATTCCCTTAAGTGGCAAAAGGAATTACTTTTGATACAGAGATCATTGGAACTCTCTATACCAGCCTAAGGAAATTTACAAACGATCATTTGAAGGAGTTCAAAAGAATGACATACTCAGACTAGAATGGATGATGTGGACTACCTTGTTGAAGACAACGCAATGAATGATTTGCTTATCATCAGAAATGGATGGAACCCACGGTAGGACCACTTCTCAAGATGATCCTGAACAGAAATTGCTGAGAAGGGTAGTCCAAGGGAGATTGACAAAAGGCAGTGCAAGCTGGGAATAAAATGCAAATGTCGGGAATGTTCCAACCATCATATCTGCCTGAGATTCAGATCTGGTTAGAAACAGGATACTTCAGACTCACATGTCTGAAAGAAGAGTTTCAACACAAGTCGACGAGATATCGTTGCGAGACTCTCGGGAGATGAACTATGATAGCAAGCTCCAAAACATGAGCAGGTTTTGCTACATACCTGTGAACACACTGTCCTAGACAAGCATGATCACTCAGTAGTCTTATAGTAAAACATTGCCAAAGTTCGGGTGAGGAACCATCATCGAGGATATCGAAGTCCTTACATAAGTCCGGATTAGCTCTTAGGAGGGAACTTCTTCTCCTTGAACAAATCAATCAGTGGCTTGGTGTGCTACGGAATTCATATGGAACGAAGATGATCAGTCTAACAGTCCACAGAATACTTGGCACGTGTATGCCTGACTTGGGATGATTCCAAAGGAAACAAAACAAACCTTTCTCAAATTCACGGCGGCAACTTACATCAAATGCACGTGAATCGATGAAGTCACTTCTTTCATCCAACATATACTTCATGAACGGGGCATGAAGAAAATGCTTACACAAGTTTCCAACACTAGCTGGATGTTCAACACAATCATGGAGGAGACAAGATGCTGCTGATGGGCTCAACAGCGACTCGTCCGAATTTCCATATCACTAGACTTCCACCATCATGTGAACACGGTGATAGCATTGGTCAGACCAAAAGATGTAATGGTGTATGCTCGAGGGATCAACCACGAGTAAGACAACATTACAAACATCGTTGGTTCTGATTTGACTTGATGATAGCCCATACTCAAGTCAAAGTTTTCACAAGGCAATAGATCCAACAACTGATCACGAGGACCAGCCAATGGAGGTATCATCTTTCTTCAACACACACATAAGATATCCCTTAGAGATGAACTAAGTTAAGCAAAGCTTCTACCTTCCAACTCTCCAAGTTGTTGTCTACCTCAACCAACTAGCTCAGGGATATCCAACACAGATTCTTGGAGAAGGGGTGATTTATAAGAAACCAACTTGATCACGAGCTCAACAAAACAGTCAGGGGACAACCTGGTGATACTTCCGAGAAGAAAATCAGAAAATCACGAACCACCGATATGTTACTAAGCTTCGAGAACAATCTTGCTTCTCATGCAAGACGACATGATCAAATAAGCAAGGATTGGCACAATCCTGACTCCTTGATCGAAGAGTGCTCCAGAAATAAGGACTAGGTAGCACAATCTATCTTAGAGATGATGATTCAGTAACCAACACGCTAAGAATGAGAATATTGTCCATTTACTACCAAGCAACTAGTTGCTAGGAGTATTATTTCACACATCACAATCACTTGTCGGCATTCTGGTTACAACAACACGAGGACCGAGAAATGAATGATGATGGTGCGAAGTATCACTGCATCAAGAATTCATAAGAGATGGTGCAAATCCCACGATATTCTTGACATAAAGTGGGTAATACTTCAGGGTAGAACATAATCAAAAGCTTGATTGCATTTGATCTGCGGAATACAACTGCTTTGACCCAATCCTAGAAATGGATGAGGTACTGGAGTTTGTTTCTCCTAGTCATTCTGGAATAGAATGGCTTGACGGACCACAAGAATAATAAGCATTGATAAACACGGATGCACAATTACTCCTGACTATCAATTGATAGATGATGGTCGAAATACAAATGAAGAGGAACAACTCAAGTGGACATATATCTTTCTGAGTTGTGGATGCATAGGTTAATATGTCGAACCAAGTTCAACAGGTTTCTTCCAGATAACCCATGCAGAAAGGTAGAACTGACAGAATCACAATTATGAATGGAGAACTCCTCAGGAGTACTCTGATTGTGATATTTTGGTCCAAAGAACTTCTGCCTTAACGGTTCATGGTATTTGGAAGGAAGAAATACCACGGACCTCGAGGACTATCGCAAGGTTACTAATATCCTAAAGGAACGAGCAACACTATCTACACGAATTAAGTAGAGTGAATCTTGGGTTCAAGAACCCAGGAAAGAATACCTACTAACTAATAACATCACGAGATGCTTTCGAGAATGGTGGCCAGAATCATCACATCGGGAACACAAAACATGGCTAGATTACTAGGTGACTCCCTAAAACACCTAGGGTCATAATAATAGATCCAACATATATGTCGAGGCAACAGAGTACCTCAACTCGCCGATTAGTGTGATTAATTTGGCCCAAATGGACATCAGAAACGGAAAGAAGGGATTTGCAAATGCATCAGACTAGTTAGAAACCTGGGATGACTCGGACAGCATGACGACTGTAAATGCTCAAAAATATTTGAAACATCCTGCAAAATAGTGGCATGACTACTCAGAAGCACAATATCAAGGTTCCGGGACCAACTATGAACACACGGAAGTAGTAGCAACTGAACTCGGGCTTAACTCCATCAATCCTATAAGTCTCTATCATAATAACTCGTCATTCTGATAGATAGATGAGAAGGCCTAGTTCTTAAACCCCGTAGAAAGGAAGAGGTTGACTCAGATCAGAAGGCATAAGGTAAAGGAGTAAAAAGAGTCTTACATTCCCTTCCACAATCAATTCCCTTATATAACTAAAGCATTTCTAGACTCAACTTCGACCAGCTTGGCTTGGTAATCCTATAGGAAGTCAGGCTCTGATACCAACGCTGTCAGGACCCTGATTCCAAGTCACATCGATCTACCTGGTAACACCTCATATCAGTTTGCGGCCTCACGCACGGTATTCCACGGATGTCGCCTTACCATGGCCCGGGACCGTTAGCGCCTTTTGGCTCACATATATGATAGTGTCGCTAGCATCCATGCGACAAAGAACCTGGGCCGACATGGCTAGTCGTGAACCCAAAGCGGCACCAACCTATGGGGACAGGCATACATGAATCACATCGAGCATGTCGGTCAGCAGCATGAGAATCCAGGCTGTAGCACTGGGCTAACAGGACTCCGGGAACCCGGGCTGTAGCAGGCTAGGCAGGACTCCGGATGTCACCACGTGACATTTCCCCGAAGGGACAGACACAGGAACGAAGTGAAACACATGCCGACCAGTCAAGTGTCCTGAGTAGTAGTGCTGGGCTAACAGGACTCCGGTGAACGGGGCTGTAGCGGACTACTATGGCTCATGGAAGCACTAGACTACATTTCCCCATAAGAGAGGCTGCCAAGGATAAACAACTAGGTTGTCGGATCCCACACATACCAAGCATTTCAATCATACACACAATATGCTCGATATGTGTAAATACAACATGGCATCACAACATAACTCTATGACTCAAGTATTATTCATTAGGCTCCGAGGAGCGAGATATACAAACATGGGTCTCATGACCCAACAATCATAGCATACAAATCAAAACACATGCGGAAACTTAACATGTCTGAGTACAGACATCTACAAATGAAAAAGGCTAGAAGCCTGACTATCTACCAGATCCTGCCGAGGGCACAAGATCATAGCTGAGGTATCAAGCTAAACGTCGAAGTCCACGCGAAACTACTAGCGAGACTGAAGTCTCTCTGCAAAACATAAATTAAGAAAACGTGAGTACAAATGTACCCAGCAAGATTTACATCAGAACTAACTACATATGCATCGGTATCAACAAAGGGCTAGTGGAGTTTAACTGCAACAAGCCAGTTTTGACCCAGTGGCTAACCTGAACTACGAGTACAAGCAACTCTTTTGAGGTGGCGCACACGAGTCCACATATTCACCATATCAATACACCACTATGGATCCGCTCCCGTCTCCCTATGAGAAGGCCATCCATAGCACTCACGCTTATCTTGCGAGTTTTAGAGTATCCACTTCAAGTTATCTATGAACTGTATAGGCAACCAAGCAGTCCTTTACCGTGGAAGCCGCTATTCGAATAGATGATGTTAACCCTGCAGGGGTGTACTTCTTCATACACGCTCTCACCACTTACCGTCCTTTACACGACATGTAGTCGGCAACCGTCAAGCGGAAGCCCAACGAGGGTGTCGGCCACGGCCTACCTAACACTCAAGTCTCTAGTCCAAGTTTATCGCCTATCCAGGTTCCATCCGCAGGGAGTCTGGCCGAGGTTTCCACATACGGCCCCGAACGATGTGTACAGGGTTCCAAGACACCAAACGGGCGCCCGATATACCCGGCCACGGTGTATCTACCGCATCATAGCCCACCACTAGGGTCAGCGCTACGCACGACCGCCAACACATATCCTATAAACACCAGAAACTAGTTGCAACTCCTGGACAGAGGACTAGGGTGGTTAAGAAGCCGAGAGGGTCAATTAAGGATCCCAATGCATGGTAGTAACTAATTCTTAAATCACACATACAGATCTCTGTGCTTAAGGACGGTTCCAATGAAACAACCCACCATGTACTCCTACATGGCCTCTCATTGATACATTTACCAAATCATGTTCAACACACTTAGCTCACACACAGTAGGACATGTTCACAACTTTCCAATTCATCCCCGATGAATCAGACCTGACACAACTCTAAGCAATAGCAGGCATGACAAACAAGCATGAATGAGTAGGAACATCATGGCTCAAACAACTCCTACTCATGCTAGTGGGTTTCATCTATTTACTGTGGCAATGACAGGTCATGCAGAGGATAAGGGGTTCAACTACCGCAACAAGTAACAGATGAATCGTTGTTGTCCTAATGCAGTAAAAGAGAGCAGGAGCGAGAGAGTGGGATTGTATCGGAATGAACAAGGGGGTTTTGCTTGCCTGACACTTCTAAAGATAGCATTGGGTCTTCATCAGTGTCAACGATTACATCGTCGAAGCAACGTCTACTGAGAGGGGACAATTACCGGCAACAGGGAGAAAACACTATCGATGCAATGCAACAATATGATGCATGAATGTGACATGGCAATATGCTGTTGATTGGCCTAATGCAACTAGCAACAAGTTAAATGGAGTTGGTTTGGACACTAAACAGAGGATATAAGTTGCTCTAACATGCATGAAAATGCCATAAACAGATTCTTTGGATTTTTTGATCATTTTTCATATCTAATTTGTCTCATTTGGAGTTATGGTTGAATTTCTATGATCTTTAGAAGTTTATACTATTTTTCTGGAATTTCCTGAATAAACTTAAATCCAGAAAATGCTTTACTATGTCAGCATGACATAGATGTGACGTCAGCAGGTCAACTGGGTCGGCTAGGTCAAACCTGACCTGTGGGACCCATACGTCAGTGGCTCAGGCTGGTTTGGGTGGATGACAGGTGGGACCGGTCAACGTTGACTTAACCAAAGTCAAAGCTGACACGTGGGGTCCACACGTATTAGTACTAATCTTAACAGAAATTAGACCAACCTAATTATGCTCGGGGACCCACATGTCATTGACACAGGCAATAACTAAATGCGATTAGCACCTAAACTAATGGTGCCACGTCAGCTGCCGGCGTTTAACCGCTGGCGACCTCAGATCACGGCGTCGTCCGCGTCGGGATTGCGCTACTGGCCATGGTTTGGGGCGTGTTTGGGTTCTATGGAGAGCTGGGGCTGAGCCGCGTCTGTGGGTGGTGGAGCTGGACCCAATGGTCGCCGGAATCAATGCCGACGACGTGGTTTGCGGCGGCCGTGGTTCGGTTGCGCTCGGAACCGGCGTTGTGGTGCACGGAAGGTCGAGCGGTGGGGTGCTAGGTGCTCCTGCAGACGTGCTGAGGACGGTGACGCTCTCAGATGTGGCGGAGGTGGGCTCTAGCCACGACGGCGACGAAGCGCAACGGCGACGAGCTTCATTCGGGGTGGCCAAAGGGGCTAGAGGAGGAAATCGATAGAGGGGAGAGAGGGGTTGAGAGCAAGGGCTCACGACGATGCCGAAGAGGGGGTCAGCGAGCTCGGGGAGGTCCTGGCGGCGCCGAATCGACTGGAGACGGCTCGGGTGCCCGAGGTTGAAGACGAAGGCGAAGACGGCGTTCGGTGGCGTTTGGCGTTGCGTGAGTCGACAGAGAGGCGTAGGGGTTGGTGGCGGAGCTCCTGGGCATGTCGGAGAGGCGAGGGGCAGGCGGTGGCCGCGGTGGTGCACGTCGGCGGCGGCGGGCGCGTTCGAGGAGAGAGCAGAGAAGGGGGAGGGGTCCAGAGCGAGAGGGGAGAGCGAGAGGGAGCGTTGGTCGTTTCCGTGGCACGTCTGGAGGGGTCGGGGTCGTGCGGCTGAAGCAGGAGGTGGCAAGGCGCCGTCGGCACGCAAGCCACGCACCTGTCTGTCCTCCTAGCAGGAGGAAGAAGACCACTCAGCCCCTGGTGGGCTGGGCCTCTTCTGCCAGGTAAGGCCCAGGTGAGGTTTCTGTCTTTTCATAATTTTTTTTATGTTTTCTATTTTGTTTTCTGTGTTCTGATTTAGTTCAGGCACTAAACTATTTTTTTAGCTTCTAAAAATAATCAGGTGGCTATGTATAATATATTCAGAGCCACTTACCAATTTTCAGAATTATTGGATTAGTAAACTAATTATTATGAATATAATCCAATTCAAATACTATAGGATTTAACTCAAAGACCCAAGATAAATACTTTTGAGCCTCCAAAAATATTGGTTTGAATTTTAGTCTTGCCAATATTTTTCAAAGCTGAAAGGAACATTTCCTTGGAAGCATTTGAAGCAATTTTTTTTAATGTTGATCATTTTTAGAAATGATTTCTGAGGCTCTCCAATTCCCCAATTCAAATTTAAAAGAAATTTAGACATGATGCATGGATGCAAGAAAAATCAAGCAAGGGCTGATCTGGGGCTGTGACATTGGGCCTTTTCTCTTTTTTATGGCCTCTTTTTATTTGGGCTTCTTTGGCCTCTCTTTTTTCGTCCGGAGTCTCATCCCGACTTATGGGGGAATCATAGTCTCCATCATTCTTTCCTCACTCAGACAATGCTCTAATAATGATGATCATCACACTTTTATTTTTCTTACAACTCAATACTTAGAACAAAATATGACTCTATATGAAGCATCCGGCGGTGTACCGGGATATGCTATATGACAATGATGGAGTGTGTCATGATGAACTAGATGGTGGAAAGTTGCATGGCAATATATCTCGGAATGGCTATGGAAATGCCATAATAGGTAGGTATGGTGGCTGTTTTAGGAAGGTATATGGTAGGTATATGATACCGGCGAAAGGTGCGCGGTATTAGAGAGGCTAGCAAAGGTGGAAGGGTGAGAGTGCGTATAATCCATGGACTCAACATTAGTCATAAAGAACTCATATACTTATTGCAAAAATCTAGAAGTTATCAAAGCAAAGTATTACGCGCATGCTCCTAGGGGGATAGATTGGTAGGAAAAGACCATCACTCGTCCCCGACCGCCACTCATAAGGAAGACAATCAATAAATAAATCATGCTCCAACTTCATCACATAACGGTTCACCATACGTGCATGCTACGGGAATCACAAACCTTAACACAAGTATTCTTTAAATTCACAACTACTCAACTAGCATGACTTAAATATTATCACATCCATATCTCAAAACAATTATTATGCTTCAATCTTTTCTTAGTATTCAACACACTCAAAAGAAAGTTTCACAAATCTTGAATACCAAGCATATTATTATTAAGCAAATTACCATGCTACTAAGAGACTCTCAAAATAATTTAAGTGAAGCATGAGAGATCAATAGTTTCTTTAAAACGAATCCACCACCGTGCTCTAAAAGATCTAAGTGAAGCACATAGAGCAAAATTATAACGCTCAAAAGATATAAGTGAAGCACATAGAGCAAAATTATCTAGCTCAAAAGATATAAGTGAAGCACATAGAGTATTCCATCAAATTTTAGTCCATGTATGGCTCTCTCAAAAGGTGTGTACAGCAAGGATGATTGTGGCATACTAAGACACAAAGACACAAATAATACAAGACGCTCCAAGCAAAACACATATCATGTTGGTGAATAAAAATATAGCTCCAAGTGTATTACCGATGGAAGTGGACGAAAGAGGGGATGCCTTCCGGGGCATCCCCAAGCTTTGAACTTTTGGTGTCCTTGGATTATCTTGGGGGTGCCATGGGCATCCCCAATCTTAGGCTCTTGCCACTCCTTGTTCCATGATCCATCAAAAGAATTCACCCAGAACTTGAAAACTTCACAACACAAAACTCAAAATAGAAAACTCGTGAGCTCCGTTAGCGAAAGAAAACAAAAGACCACATCAAGGTACTGTAATGAACTCATTATTTATTTATATTGGTGTTAAACCTACTGTATTCCAACTTCTCTATGGATTATAAACTATTTTACTAGCCATAGATTCATCAAAATAAGCAATCAACACACGAAAAACAGAATCTGTCAAAAACAGAACAGTCTGTAGTAATCTGTAGCTAGCGCAAGATCTGAACCCCAGAAATTCTAAAGTAAATTGCTGGACGTGAGGAATTTATCTATTAATCATCTACAAAAAGAGTTAACTAAATATCACTCTTCAAATAAAAATGATAGCGGTTCTCGTGAGCACTAAAGTTTCTGTTTTTTACAACAAGTTCAACAAGACTTTCCCCCGAGTCTTTCCAACGGTTCTACTTGGCACAAACACTAATTAAACACAAAAACACAACCAAAACAGAGGCTAAATAATTTATTTATTACTAAACAGGAGCAAAAAGCAAGGAATAAAAACAAAATTGGGTTGCCTCCCAACAAGCGCTATCGTTTAACGCCCCTAGCTAGGCATAAAAGCGAGGATAGATCTAGGTATTGTCATCTTTGGTAGGAAATCCATAGGTGGCTCTCATGATAGTTTCATATGGTAATTTTATTTTCTTTCTTGGAAAGTGTTCCATGCCCTTTTTTAATGGAAATTGAAATCTAATATTCCCTTCCTTCATATCAAGAATCGCACCAACCGTTCTAAGGAAAGGTCTACCAAGAATAATAGGGCAAGAATGATTGCAATCTATATCAAGAACAATGAAATCTACAGGCACATAATTCCTATTTGCAACAATAAGAACATCATTAATCCTTCCCATAGGTTTCTTAATAGTGGAATCCGCAAGATGCAAGTTTAGAGAGCAATCATCAAAATTACGGAAATCTAGTAAATCACACAAAGTCTTGGGAATAGTAGAGACACTAGCACCCAAATCACACAAAACATAAAACTCATGATCTTTAATTTTATTTAATAGTTGGTTCCCACTCATCATAGAGTTTTCTAGGGATAGAAACTTTCAATTCAAGTTTTTCTTCATGAGATTGCATCAAGACATCAACAATATGTTCGGTGAAGGCTTTATTTTGACTATAAGCATGTGAAGAATTTAGCACGGATTTCAACAAGGAAATACAATCAATTAAAGAGCAACTTTCATAATTAAATTCCTTGAAATCCAATATAGTGGGTTTAGCAACATCTAGATTTTTATTTCTTTCAATCCCACTTTCGTCAATTTCATCATTAAGATTAAATACTCCAAATTTTTAGAACACCTTCTAGGTAAAGGAAGATCATATTCAGTTTCATCAAGATTAATATTGCAAAATAAAGGTTTAATAGGGGACACATCAATAACTTTTATATCTTCATCTTGATTTTCATAGGAATTGAAGGAACACGCTTTAATAAAGGCATCGTTGGAAGCACGCATCCTAGCGGTTCTTTCTTTGCACTCATCAATGGAAATTCTCATGGCTTTGAGAGACTCATTGATATCATGCTTAGGAGGAATAGATCTAAGCTTTAAAGAATCAACCTCAAGAGAAATTATATCAACATTTCTAGCCAAATCATCAACTTTAAGCAATTTCTCCTCTAGCAAAGCATTAAATTTCTTTTGTGAATTCATAAACTCTTTAACACTATTGTCAAATTCAGAGGGCATCTTATTATAATTTCCATAAGAGTTGTTGTAGGAATTACCATAATTATTAGAAGGATTACTAGGATATGGCCTAGCATTAAAATTCCCTCTATAAGCGTTGTTACCAAAATTATTCCTACCAACAAAATTCACGTCCATAGATTCATTGTTATCCTCAATCAAAGTAGACAAAGGAATATCATTAGAATCAGAAGAAACATTCTTAATAGCAAAAATTTCATAAGTTCATCCATCTTTCCACTCAACACATTGATTTCTTCTATCGCATGCACTTTTTTATTAGAAGATCTTTTAGTATGCCATTGAGAATAATTAACCATAATATTATCTAGGAGTTTAGTAGCATCTCCTAAAGTGATTTTCATAAAAGTGCCTCCCGCGGCCGAATCTAAAAGATTTCTAGAAGCAAAATTCAATCCGGCATAAATTTTTTGTATAATCATCCACAAATTCAAACCATGAGTAGGGCAATTACGTATCACTAATTTCATTCTCTCCCAAGCTTGTGCAACGTGTTCATGATCAAGTTGTTTAAAGTTCATAATATCGTTTCTAAGAGAGATGATCTTAGCGGGAGGAAAATACTTAGAGATAAAAGAATCTTTGCACTTGTTCCATGAATCAATACTATTCTTAGGCAAAGACGAAAACCAAGCTTTAGCACGATCTCTAAGCGAAAAAGGAAATAGCTTCAATTTAACGACATCATTATTGACATCTTTTTTCTTTTGCATATCACATAAATCAACGAAGCTATTCAGATGAGTAGCGGCATCTTCACTAGGAAGGCCGGCGAATTGATCTTTCATAACAAGATTCAACAAAGCAGTATTAATTTCACAAGATTCAGCATCGGTAAGAGGAGCAATCGGAGTGCGAAGGAAATCATTATTGTTGTTATTGGTGAAGTCACACAATTTGGTAGTATCTTGAGCCATTGCGACAAGCAAGCAATCTAACACACGAGCAAACAAAAGCAAACGGGCAAAAATAGGCAAATAGAGAGGGAGGATAGAGAGAGAGGGCGAATAAAATGGCAAGGGTGAATTGGGGAGAGAGGAAAACGAGAGGCAAATGGCAAATAATGTAATGCGAGAGATAGGGATTGTGATGGGTACTTGGTATGTTGACTTTTTGCGTAGACTCCCCGGCAACAGCGCCAGAAATGGCTCGTTGTCGGGAGTCAAATCTTGACTTGCGCGAACCTCCCCGGCAACGGTGCAAAAAATCCTTCTTGCTACGTCTTGAGCTTGCGTTGGTTTTCCCCGAAGAGGATGGGATGATGCAACAGAGTAGCGTAAGTATTTCCCTCAGTTTTTGAGAACCAAGGTATCAATCCAGTAGGAGGCCACGCTCAAGTCCCTCGTACCTGCACAAAGCGATAGCTACTCGCAACCAACGCGATTAGGGGTTGTCAATCCCTTCACGGTCACTTACGAGAGTGAGATCTGATAGATATAGTATTTTTGGTATTTTTGGTATAAAGATGCAAAGTAAATAGTAAAAACAAAGTAAAAAGCAAAGCAAGATTAAAGTGATGGAGATTGATATGATGAGAATAGACCCGGGGGCCATAGGTTTCACTAGTGGCTTCTCTCAAGAGCATAAGTATTCTACGGTGGGTGAACAAATTACTGTTGAGCAATTGACAGAATTGAGCATAGTTATGAGAATATCTAGGCATGATCATGTATATAGGCATCACGTCCGTGACAAGTAGACCGAAACGATTCTGCATCTACTACTATTACTCCACTCATCGACCGCTATCCAGCATGCATCTAGAGTATTAAGTTAAAAACAGAGTAACGCCTTAAGCAAGATGACATGATGTAGAGAGATAAATTCATGCAATATGAAATAAACCCCATCTTGTTATCCTCGATGGCAACGATACAATGCATGCCTTGCTGCCCCTTCTGTCACTGGGTAAGGACACCGCAAGATCGAACCCAAAACTAAGCACTTCTCTCATGGCAAGAACTACCAATCTAGTTGGCCAAACCAAACGGATAATTCGAAGAGACTTGATCATAAACCCACAATTCATCGGTCTCAACAAACACACCGCAAAAAGAAGATTACATCGAATAGATCTCCACAAGAGAGGGGGAGAACTTTGTGTTGAGATTCAAAGAGAGAGAAGAAGCCATCTAGCTACTAACTATGGACCCGAAGGTCTGAGGTAAACTACTCACACTTCATCGGAGAGGCTATGATGATGTAGAAGCCCTCCGTGATGACGGCCCTCTTCCGGCGGAGCTCCGGAACAGGCCCCAAGATGGGATCTCGTGGATACAGAAAGTTGCGGCGGTGAAATTAGGTTTTTGGCTCCTGTTCTGATCGTTTGGGGGTACGTGTGTATATATAGGAGGAAGAAGTACGCCGGAGGAGCAATGAGGGGCCCACGAGGCAGGGGCGCGCCTTAGGGGGGGCGCCCCCCACCCTCGTGACCGCCTCTTTTGTTCCTTGGAGTAGGGTCCAAGTCTCCTGGATCACGTTCGGTGAGAAAATCACGTTCCCGAAGATTTTATTCCGTTTGGACTCCATTTGATATTCCGTTTCTTCAAAACACTGAAATAGGCAAAAAACAGCAATTTTGGGCTGGGCCTCCGATTAATAGGTTAGTCCCAAAAATAATATAAAAGTGGAAAATAAAGCCCAATATAGTCCAAAACAGTAGATAATATAGCATGGAGCAATCAAAAATTATAGATACGTTGGAGACGTATCAATGCCCTGGTGCCAAATGTTCCAGACACCATTTGCAGGAGTTATGCTCAGGTATCGCGTTGATATCTTTCCACTACCCACCCGTATTATTTCGGTGATAGACTTGTCTCTATCCCGAATCGTGCCATCCATCTCGTTCCTTCGGCAACCCTTACTGATATTATTAGAAAAGGGCAATGCCAGCAAGCCTTGCTTTTCCTCCACTATATTGTCCTGTCATTCCATTCGTTGGACGTGTATGGTTCCCCTTCGTACGCTTGATGATGATGTGGTCGTGACCTCCTTGTCTCGCTGCATTATCGCCAAGTCCGTCCTCACCTCCATATCTATCCAGATCCAGCCGGTGTTCAGCCAGCGTTTGGTGTAGCCTTGGTTACGCCAAATCCTTCCACACGTGAATTCACTTTCGTGCACATCGTCACAGCATAATAGACCGCAATACCGGAGTTTCCGCGAGATTTGTGTGCTTAGGTATGCATGCATATTATTTTTGTGAGTAGCAGTAATATGTGATGTTGATTATTTATATTATTTGTATGCTTGTGTGTTTGTTTTGTTGTTTTCGTCGTTTCTTTTGCTTCTTTTCTTTGGGCCTTCGGTGTTACAAATTTCCCCCCTTATTAAAGTTGCTCGTCAACCGACACTGGACCCGAAGAATCAACAAGGAGTTCAAATGTTTGGAAGCTCAGCCAAACAGAATGGAATTATCAACAGACTGCAGTGAAATTGGAATATCTTGTTTGAATGGAAAAGGAATCCTGGATGGACAGTCAGTATCATGTTTGCAATAGCATGCACTCCTCACAACAATACGGATAATCAAGTTTGCCTCAGTGTGCACCCTTCATGGCAGTAATGATCAGATCAGCAAGAAGATAAGCTATGTGCAAGACCAACAGTGCAATTTCAGTCAAATGTATGGTTCAGATACAAGGTTTGACTTTTCATGGAGGATGATTTTGAAACATGATATGCTTGGAAGAAAGCAAGGATGTGCCACATACTCAGAAAGGAGGATGGTCCACCAATTCATGTTTTAGCACGAAGCCCAGTCTTCCTCAGCAAGATACTCTCAATGGTTTCCAACATAAGACCTCCAACCGTCTTCAGTACGACACCGATGCATGATAGTACATTGTGAATTGACAGCAGATGCCCTTTTATATATAGATGATCAACAATACTAACCTTAGCGTGCTAGTCAGTGCAGACAGTGCTTTATAAGTCTTCTGCTATCTAGTTTATACTGCTTAACTCCGTCTTGGGAATTTGATGGATAAGTGGAACACACATTTGTATGCATATTTTCTGAAATTGGTTGATTCAGAAAGTATAAATATATTGTGTGATGTGTGTCGAGTCATCTATGTTTTCATCTTGTATGTTCTGCTATGCTCTGTTTTTTAGTAGCCGACTAATCTTTGATTAGTCGCCGACTAATAGCGAAGTCGTCGTGCCGTGGCTGCCTCGCGCAGGCGACTTGACTCAAGGAGCAAGTTGCGCGACTCGCGTAGCTCGCCGGCGACTTGGGGCGATTAGTCGCACGACTCGCTGGCTCGCGTAGCTGGCTGCTGTTGTATATGTGATCATGTGGGGACTGGGGAAGGAGGAGGACCGAAGGAAAGAGAGCGCAGGGTGGGGTCTATATGTGCTCTGCTTAGATGTAGTATATGAAAGAGAGCGCAGCGTGGGCTCTATATGTGCTCTGCTTAGATGTAGTATATATTCTCTGTTGTATATGTGCTCTTCTGCAGCTGTATATCTATGTGCTCTGCTGCTCTATGTACTATTGTGCCATGCTGACTTGGGGCGACTAATCAAGCCAAGTTGCTGACTCAAGCCAGCAAGTCGCTAGGCACAGCCTCGGCGACTTGGCTTGACTCGGTGACTCAAAAACCTTGCTGCTATGTGTCGAATTGTATCTAATATCTTGTGCTACTCTTAGTCATTACCTTGTTTGGCTGTCAAAATATGTAGGGTTTCATTTTATACTTTCAGAAATGTGTTTAAGTGTATGTAATATGTGCCGCGGTGGTTACTAATGAACTTGTTTTGCTGTTAGTGCGGTGTTTCTGCATCCATGGCTGCGTCCAGCGGAACAGCCTCACGTGCACCTCGAAGGTGCAGTGCAGTCGGTATGAGTGCAAGCAGGGCGTACTTGGCTCCAGAATGGCTTGACAAGGCAGTCGCTGATGAGGTACACATTGAGCTACTTGAAATGGTCATTATCAGTTATCTTGATCTTCCTTAAATTGTGATCGATGAAGGCTTAGTTCTTTTGGCTATATCTGCATTGTAGACATGAATTCAAGAGGTTCAAATCGGATGGAAAGGGCTTTTGCAGGATGTGCTCCATGCGCTGGGGGGAGAAGACCATGTGTACATGAAAGTGGAAACCGGCAATTCAATGTTCCAGTCTCGTGTTCGGTTTACAGTACCACCGGGAATACCTCCAACCGAAGAGATGGAACTTATCTGTAATGGAAATCGCTGCTTTTCGCTATGGGAAGCAGAGGCCGAGGCTGCTGCATCGGCGTTGCAGCAATTTGAATGGGGTGGTCTTGGGACCAGGCTGATGGATGTGAGTCGAGTTAAATGTGATCATCTGAAGGCGAAGGCAGAGCAGTTGATAGTGAAGGCTGGCGAGATGCATCGCGGCATTAATGTGTTGCTGCTAGACTGGGTTGATATGATTGAGGAGCTTACGTACCAGTATTGTGAACTCTATGATCGTATTGCTGAAGATAGAATTCATCGGTCAAAAAAAAAGTATCGTATTATAATGTGTGACGTTGCTAATCGGTTGGTTGTGCTGAGGAAAGGTAAGACTGCGGGAATGAAGGAGTTCTGGAGCCGATTGCAAGAGTTGAAGGATAAGATATACGTAGCACGACGTGCTATGGAGTCACACTATCGGGTGGATGTTGTCGAACAGGTAAATATATTGGTGTAGCTTTATAGTGCGTGAATGTCCAATTATAAGCATTGAAATTGCAATGGCATGTGATAGTTATTTTATGTATATGCTTTATGAACCGTGCAAGAATTATGTTGTTCTATGTGTCATTGGTGTGGTACAATCAGCATAAACAGGACCCATAGAGGAGTGTATTATATTAGTGTATGCATATGAGTGGATAGTGCTCTTTGGGTGTAGATCATGTATCATGATCCGCTTGCTGGAGTTATATAAATTTCCAAGCTTTTTTTATACTTTTCTGGAAGCAAATGTTTGTGTTTTTAAAAGACTCATTTTTCATTGCGGGCGCACAAGAAGCGTGTTCATATCAAATTAAGCATGAGGCTTGTGCTGCGTGAGATGATGACGTCTCTTGGTTGGGCAGCTCCTGTTTTTACTGCATGTTTTCAGGGTCAAGAGATGTATGTTTGCAAGGTAGAACTCTTTCCTGGGCATGTTTCTGGTATGGAGAACAGCATCACCATCACAGGAGCAAAGATGAAAACTGAGGCTGATGCCGTTGAGAGTGCCGCTTTGGCCGCGATACTGTATCTGGAGGCGGAAAAGAATATCTATGTAGTAGACATTAACTACAATCGCAAGTCCCATGGCGAGCTTTATGTCTACCAAGCAGAAGATATGGTGCAACTTGCCACATCATTGGCAGACCATGTTTTTCAGGAGTGGAACATCATGCTGGATTCATTGAAAGAAACTGACATGGAATGTAGGACACAGTTCGGAATGCATGTGATAGAGGGTCCAAATGATTGGGTATACAATGTGAAATGGGAATGCGCACAAAAGGTTGCCAGACTGTGTATGAGTTGTGGTGATGGTCTGTGTTGTGGGTTTGTCACGGCAGATGTCCTTGTGAAAGGACTTAGTCGTGGAGCCATCGCTACGGGTTAGCTCAAAGGGGTTAAACCGGACAAAGGGACACAGGGATTTTATACTAGTTCGGCCCCTTCAAGGAAGGTAAAAGCCTACGTCTAGTTGTGATTGGAATTGCTAGGGTTTCGAAGGCCAGGGAGCGAATCTGCTTTGTCTGGCTCTCGAGTTGTTGTCTGTCCCTAAAGCGCGGCCGGGTCGTCCCTTTATATACATAGGTTGACGCCCCCGGGCTATAGAGTCCCGAAGCCGAATTATAAACGTATCCGGTTCGGTCTCTATCCTTCCTATCTTATAATACAAGTTACATGACTAGGTCGGTTTACATTTACAGGCTTTAACCCGCCTTTGGGCCTTGGGCCTTCGTGAAGCGCCATCATCATTGCATCTTCATGGGCTTCTAATCTTCAAGGAGTTAACCCGGCTACATAAGGCCGGTTTACCTCCAGTAGTAATATCCCCAACATTAGGCCCCAGATTGGTTTGAACTTGTTCATGTCAATCTTGTACACTTAGAAAAATTCTTCCCTCATATCTTCACCTTGATCTTGTAAACCGCCGTGATGTCATACTTCCAGTTTATGATAAACCGCCCTGACGTCATCTATCCGATGATGTCGACGATTACCTTCATTTAATGTGTATTCAGTCACCGAGGCGACACTTTTATTAATTTATCCATTTTTGGGCTCCTTGATTCTCGCAATTGCCGTTTTATCACTTTGCCTTATAAATAGGGGCAGAGGACCCCTTTCTTTTCTTTCCGCTACCCATTCATCTCTTCTTCTTCCTCTCGACGACCCCGCACTCGAGTGCCGCCGTCATCTTCGGACCTCGCCTCTGCTTCGCCGTCGGCCGTTGCATCAACCTCTTCGCACCAGAGTTTCACAGCGCCCTTCCGCTGCTTCCGCGGTCGCAGTAAGTCCTTTCCCCCTTCTTTCCTAGATCCATTAGGGTTTCCTTGCTCTTCGCTGTTCTTGACGTTCATCAGAGCTTTCGGCGCTGTTCTTCCTTGGCCCTTAGGTGAACACTTCATACCTGACGTACTCCTTGCCGTAGCTAATCTTCTGCTATCACCATAAACCCTTATGCGCAAAGGACTGATCTAGTCCTTCATAAGTTTCTTCGGTTCTTCACCCTTTCTAGATCCAATTATTTTTGCTTTTCTGTCTTATCTTAGATCCGAAAATTTCACATACCTTTGTGAAATCTGTTTCTCCTCACACCATCATAGGCGATTTAATTTTGTATAAGCAATCTATACCATTAGCCCTCTGATAAACCGGAAGAGCCTTTTACCTCCATAATTATATTCGGTTTAACAGTGTCTGAGTACCCCTGTCGTGGTACTACATTTTATGCATTATTGCATTGATCTCCGGTTTATGCCATGTCCCGTATCAGGGCATATTTTACTCCCTTGCATTTTGTATGTTATCCTGTATGATTTATAAACCGGCCTTTTGTTTCCAGCTCGTTTGTTCCACGATGGCCAAGCAATTCACCGCTTGCAACTGGGCTCGTTCCCGGGCCACAGAGGAACAATTGAATGATATGGTCAGCATTGGCACTTTAGCTAAGAAAACTGAAATCAAATGGCGAGTTCCAGGAATAGAAAATCCTCCAACCCCAAGGCAGGGTGAGGTGGTTGTCTTTGTTGACCACATAGGCCGTGGCTCCAAACCGCCAGGGTCAAAGTTTTTCCAAGATGTGCTTGCCAGCTTCCAACTTCATCCTCAAGATATTGGTCCCAACTCGGTCTCCAATTTATGCAACTTCCAGGTCTTCTGTGAAGTATATTTACAAGAAGAACCAACCGTTGAGCTATTCCGGGACTTCTTTCATTTAAACCGGTGCATAGAATTTGTAAATGGCCCTAACACTGAACTTGGGGGTGTCTCAATTCAAAAGCGGAAAGAGGTTGAATTTCCTCGTGCCAAATTGCACAGCCATCCAAAGGAATGGAACCAAACTTGGTTTTATTGAAGAGATACATCCCCTGAAGATGAAAATCCCCTCCCCGGCTTTCGTGATCACAGACTATCCAACACCCATCCAATGCCACAATGCCTGAGCTTTTCAGAAAGGGCGAAATATGCCCCTCAACTCGCCAAACTCCGGGCCTTTATGGCGAACAGTTTAACAGGCGTGGACTTTGTGCGCTGTTGGATATCCTGTAGTATCTTGCCACTAAGCCGGCGTTCCGGTTTAATGTGTGAGTATACCGGTGAGCTTGACGACCCTCAACGCCATTGCAGCCTTCAATTATCTGAGGAAGAAGTCACTGAAGGTGTAAAGAAGATTCTGAATGAATCGGAACTGGCCTATAGTCAAACCGGTCTGAGTCCCTTCTATGCCAAGAACAAACCGCCTGCTGTAAGCATTATACTTCCTTTTCATCTCTAATATTTTTAGCTTATGCAACCTGTAATCCTTCGTCTATGTATGTAGGGTGATGACCCCTTCTGGAAACGGAAAACCGTAGAGAAAGCGGCAAAGCCGACTGGGGATAAAGTGGTCAAGCCATCCCGCCCCAAAACCAAAGCCGTAAAACGGACGTCAAAACGGAAAACGGCTAACCGGATCAACATGGAGCTTGATGATGACACTTATGATCCAGAAGTTGAGGTAGAACTTGACTCACTTGGCTCTCTTTTCATGCATCTCATTAACAATGATCTTCCTCAGGAGGACGCAGAAGCTAGTCAAGCTGATGATGTAGAGGTAATCACCCTTTCCTCCGGTTCAGACTCTATGCCAACACAAAAAACTCGCCAAGCAGTCCAGAAAGTAGGCTTTTCTCATCCTCTTGCTCACTTGGATCCCACATTTATTTTGAAGACTCGGCAGCATGAAGCTCGCCGGACAACCCGGCACAGTGGCCAACATGTCACTTCAGCCGGTTTACCTGATACCCCGGTTCGGAAGCGCCGGTCTGAGGTCTCTCCTACTTCTGACCATTCTTACCCCAAGGCAGGTTATTTCACACAGCCTCTTAATCCGTCTGATTCAAATTATCAGGTGACACCTCCTTCATCTTCTGGTGAATCGACAGCAACTCAACTCCCCCCTTTGAAAACCGTGGCTGGGTAAGTTGTAAAAACCCTTTCCTTTCAATGCGTCATAAATCCTTTGAATAAGATGTTAATCCTCTTTTATTCTGTTTGCAGGGCCAAAGCCAAACCCAGCAAGAAAGCTCGGGTCGCCAATCCGCCCGAAGACCCGGTCGCCGAAGAAGAAGAACCAAGAGGTGAACCGGAACAAACTTGTGAACTGGAAGGCCCTCATCCTGAAGCTACTTCTGATGACCTGCCCCTTGAAGGCCAAAATACTGATGAACCAACAGACGCTGAGCCTGCCGCGCCCGATGCTGAACCAACCAAACCGGGCTGGTCCGGTGAAAGATGCTGAAATTCCAATATCACCAACCAAAAACCCTGAAAGCCAAGGTGATGACGTTATTATTACTGGAATAGGCCATAGCTCTCCTGGCCATCCTGTAGTTTTGGCTCAACATAGTGCCAAAGAAGAGCAGGCTGCTAGAGAAAAAGGCAAATGGAGTAGTGATTTGGCAAGTTATGCTCATCTCAACGCAGAGGAGCTTCACTCTGGCTTCCTGAATCGCTTGCACGCAAACCGGGATTATGAAGCCGGTTTGGTAAATTTGATGACGGAGCGATATGAGGTATCTTCTTCCTCCTTTGTATCTTGATTCATAGTCTGAAAATGCTAGCCCAAACAGCCCCCAAGGGTCGGGTTATAATGTGAATCATAACCCGGGTCTTCGTAGCACTTTAAGCCACTGATAAGAACCAGATTTACCCTTTAGCAAATTGATAGCTTTCTGCCGCGTATCCCCCAAAGGCCGGTTTAACTCTAGCAAGTTAATCCGGGTTTTAATCCATGCATCCGTTTTTGAATCAACATACATTAGCCCCCAAGTGTCAAGGATAATGTTTACATTGTTCTGGAGACTTGTATAAACTGTAGCAATTTAGAGCAAATAGGCATTAGCCCCCAAGTACGAAGTGCATAGCCTGTTATGCGATTTGTACTTAAAATATGTATGTATCCTGTCATTTGATATATCTTCAATGTTTGCAGTCTGATCTGAGGAATAAAGAGGCCCGACACATTGATTTGCAAAACAATGTGAAGTCCCAACAAGAAGAAGCCACCAAAACCAAAGATGAGCTGACAAAAGCCCTAGCCGCCATGGAAAAACTCAAATAATCTTTCAACAAAGACCGTGCTGAATGGGAGATCGAGAAATCCGGTTTAATAAAGAGTGCCGAAGACGCCAAGGCTGCCTTGAAACCAGTTGCGGAGGAACTGGCGGGTTTGAAATGGCAAATTAACGCCATGACTTCTGCAATCTTTGGTAAGTGTGTCCTTTATGTATTTGGTATAACTTGTGGAACCTTATCTTTGACCAAAATGCTGATGCTAAACCGTGACAGGCACCCAGATTGCTCATCTTGGTACAGATATGCGCATGAAGCTCAAAGCGGCATATACAATGGTTGAACAGCTGTACTCCGGGTCTCAGCGGGCTATTTGCATGACAGCTTACAACAAACCGGCCCCAACTTTGATTAAAGAAACACTTGAGAAGTTGGCCATGTTACCAGCCCGTATTGCTGAATTGAAGAGGGCAGCTGCCAGGTCCGGAGCTTTAACCGCACTTATTCGAGCCAAAGCCTGGATTCCAGACCTTGAAGCGGATGATATCATTAAAGGATATCCAGGTGTGAAGGAAGACGGTTCAAACTTTGATAACGATGACCTCCGGCGGCTGACCAAACAGATGCGGCCAGTAGCCAGCAAACTGGCCGATGATATAGACTTGTCCCATTTTCATCGGTTTATGATGCTGAAGGGAAAAGACAACCGGCCGACATCCATGAAGTTGAAGAACTTGTGCCTCCGATTCGTAAGCACACTTATGCCCCTGATATCAACCCCTCCAATCTTATCCATGAGGAAGCAGTATTTCAAGTTTTAACTGGAATTGATTGGTCGACGGTTGATTTCCAGCGTCTGGGGAGGGATGAAGAAGTGCCCACACCAACTGACCCTCAACCATCAAACCGTCCAGACGAAGCGTCTTAACCCGGTCGCTGGTTTACTGGCTATTGTGTGCCGACTTCGTGAAAAACAATTATGCCATTGGAGCCGCTTTGAAAGCTTCTTGTAATAAGATAGCCAACACTCCGTTATTTGCCATGCCATCGAGCATGTTTTGTAATGCCTCATGACGACTTTTGCCACCTTTTGAGATATATTTATACATAACCCATGATGAACTGTGTTCCTGGGTACAACAACTCAAAAGTAGCTAGCGGTTTACCGCTAGACGGGTCATAATGTCCAGGAAGTGTATAAGACATAGATGAAATAATCGAAGTGTTTGTACAAAAAGCAATATACATAACATACCTCATTGGCTGACCAACGGTGTATACGACAAAGGTGTTAATACCAATTCGGAACGTTGATAACCCCATCCTTGCAATGTCGGTCTATATATTAAACCGGACCGGGATAACTACCGGGTTTTCCTTATAACCCTAGTGATTTAGTTAAACCAGACCGGGTCAATAAACACTAGTTTGTAATTGATCATGTGCCGACAACTTGTAGTTGAAAAGAAAGCCGGGTCAAGGACGCGGGTTTATCAAAAAATACTAATGAACTTCAACAAATAAAACTCAAAAAGGAAAATATGCAAGGCTTTTTACGAGCTGCCAGGCTCCAAATCGAGACTTTTCATAGGCTGCCAGGCCTTTGAGTTAAACCATTAAAAAAAGCCTTTTAAGATGGGCCTCACCAATCATCATTTTAATTTTGACAAGTTCAGGGTCTATAAAAGATTGACATGTCAAACATTCGATGGGTCATACCAGGATTACCTGGACAGGAGTGGCTTACTTGATGAAGGCAGGTTAACCCGGGTTTTTAGGTGAATACACCAGGCTTCCAAGCCATGGCTTGATAGCCAATTACAAGGGTCCTTTCGAACTCTTTGTTGCTTTGCAAAAAGAGCCCCCAAGTAACTTTGTGAGCTGTGCTCAGTGTATGCCCATGTTTGAGTCTGTGCTTTGTGCAACACTCTCTTTGGCTCCACATATTTTTTCTTTTGTGGCCTCAATGCCTATCA
Source organism: Triticum urartu (assembly GCF_056163025.1). Lineage (NCBI taxonomy): Eukaryota > Viridiplantae > Streptophyta > Magnoliopsida > Poales > Poaceae > Triticum > Triticum urartu. Next base: position 53,416,245 of record NC_141876.1, read on the forward strand.
AGAGGTGTAGCTATGGTGTAATAACAACCAAGCCCCCTAGTGATATCCCTTTGTGGTTTCAAAACCGATCAAGAGGTGTAGCTGTAGTTCAAATATGACCAAGCCCCCTAGTGATATTCTTTATATCAGTGCAACTGCTAAGACCGGATTAATAAAACTCCGCTTTGTCAGTTAACTCGTATAACACACACAAGATGTCAAAAGATCAGATACCCCGCTTATAACGGAGGCTCCGGTTTATTATATGATATATAGACTGTCATAAATATGTATAGATGAAGAGCCTATGGCTTCAAGTATAGTAAGGCCGAAGGAGAGCTATGTTCCATGGCCGCTTGGTCTCCTCCTCCGATTGACGTGAGTCTTTATGCTCTCGAACATCAATGAGGTAGTAAGATCCGTTGTGCAGATTTTTGCTGACCACAAAGGGTCCTTCCCAAGGTGGGGATAACTTGTGCATATCAGTCTGATCCTGGATGAGCCGGAGCACCAAATCGCCTTCTTAAAAAGTTCTGGTTTTAACCCGACGGCTGTGATAACGTCGGAGATCTTGTTGATAAATCGCCGATCGTGCTGCTGCAAGATCACGCTCTTCATCCAACAGGTCCAGAGAATCCTGACGTGCCTTCTCATTATCAGCTTCAACATAAGGTGTCACACGGGGCGAGTCGTGACGGATGTCACTAGGAAGAACACCCTCCGCTCCATAAACCATGAAGAAAGGTGTGTAACCCGTAGACCTATTGGGTGTGGTGTTGATGCTCGATAACACATAAGGTAGCTCCTCAACCCAACAACCCGGTGTTCGCTTCAAGGGAACCATAAGCCTGGGTTTGATACCTCATAAAATTTCTTGATTTGCCCTTTCTGCTTGACCATTAGACTGGGGGTGAGCCACCGACGCTAGATCGAGCCGGATGTGCTCACGTTGACAAAATTCTTCCATCTCCCCCTTTGACAGGTTAGTACCATTATCTGTTATAATGTTGTGTGGAAAACCAAACCGGAATATCTCTTTGTTGATGAATTAACCGCCGTGGCTGCATCACACTTGCTGACTGGCTCTGCCTCCACCCATTTGGTGAATTTATCAACTTCTACTAACAGGTAGGTCTTTTTGTCCTTAGATCGCTTGAAGGGTCCGACCATATCAAGCCCCCAAGTTGCAAACGGCCACGTAATTCGAATCATCCGCAACTCTTGAGCCGGAACGTGCGCACGGCAGGCAAATTTTTGACACCCGTCACACCTCTTGACTAAATCTTCTGCATCAGCATGCGCCGTCAACCAGTAAAAACCGTGGCAAAAAGCTTTAGCAACCAAAGACTTTGAACCGGCATGGTGACCGCAGTCCCCTTCATGGATTTCTTGCAAAATATCACAACCTTCTTGAGGAGAAACACAACGCTGAATTGCTCCTGAAAGATGTAGCGATGTAACTCCCCGTTGAGTATGGTCATGGACTTGGAACGCCGGATTATCTGTCGGGCCAACGTTTCATCGTCTGGTAACTCGCCCCGGTTCATGTAAGCCAGATATGGGATTGTCCAATCCGGTATGGCATGCAGAGCTGCCACCAACTGAGCCTCCGGATCAGGAATAGCCAAATCTTCTTCGGTTGGCATCTTGACTGACGGATTATGCAACACATCAAGAAAGACATTGGGCGGGACCGGTTTATGCTGGGAACCAAGATGACTTAAAGCGTTCGCCGCTTCATTCTTCCGCCGGTCTATATGGTCCACCTGATAACCCTTAAAGTGACCAGCCACTGTGTCCACCTCTCACCGATATGCAGCCATGAGTGGGTCCTTAGAATCCCAAGTGCCAGACACCTGCTGAGCCACTAGATCTGAATCGCCAAAGCACTTAACCCGGCTCAAATTCATCTCCTTAGCCATCCGAAGAGCGTGGAGCAAAGCCTCATATTCAGCTGCATTGTTAGTACAAGGGAACAATAAACGGAGGACATAACAAAACTTGTCACCTCGTGGGGAAGTTAGTATGACTCCAGCCCCCGAGCCCTCCAACTGTCTAGATCCATCAAAATGAATATACAATATGTATTGTCTGGTTTCTCTTCAGGTGCCTGTAACTCCGTCCAATCATTGATGAAGTCCACGAGTGCCTGGGATTTGATTGTTGTGCGGGGTATATATTTGAGCCCATGAGGTCCAAGCTCAATAGCCCACTTGGCAATCCGGCCAGTTGCTTCTCTGTTTTGAATGATATCGCCCAGAGGAGCTGAACTGACCACTGTGATGGGATGGCCCTGAAAATAATGTTTAAACTTCCGGCTTGCCATAAACACTTCGTACACCAGCTTCTGCCAATGCGGATACCTCTTCTTTGACTCAATGAGCACCTCGCTGATATAATAAACCGGCCGTTGAACCGGATATTCTTTGTCAAGCTCCTTGCGCTCTACCACAATAGTTACGCTAACAGCCCGGGCATTAGCAGCCACATATAGTAATAACGACTCCTTATCGATCGGCGCTGCAAGCACGGGCGGTTCAGCTAGCTGCCTCTTCAGATCCTCGAATGCTTTATCAGCTGCCTCGCTCCAGACAAAGTTATCTATTTTCTTGAGCATCTGATATAAAGGGATGGCCTTCTCTCCAAGGCGACTGAAAAACCGGCTCAAGGCTGTAATCTGGCTGGCCAGACGTTGAACATCATTGATACACGCCAGTTTAGCCAAGGATGTAATTGCCGCAATCTTTTCCAGATTAGCCTCAATGCCTCTGTTTGACACCAGAAAATCCAAGAGCTTGCCTGCCGGGACACCAAAGACACACTTCTCCGGATTGAGCATTATCTTGTAAACCCGGAGATTGTCAAAGGTTTCTCTCAAATCATCTATCAATGTCTCCTCCTTTCTGGACTTTACCACAATATCATCCACATATGCATGAACATTGCGCCCAATTTGCTTATGAAGGCAATTCTGAACACATCGCTCGTAAGTTGCCTGGGCACTCTTGAGTCCAAAAGGCATGGAAACATAGCAGAAGGCTCCAAAGGGAGTTATGAAAGTTGTCTTCTCCTGGTCCTTAACTACCATCTTGATCTGATGATAACCAGAATAAGCATCTAGAAAACACAAACGGTCACAACCTGCAGTCGCATCAATTATCTGATCAATGCGAGGGAGGGCAAAGGGGTCTGCAGGGCAAGCTTTGTTTAAATCTGTGTAATCCACACACATACGCCAAGTGCCGTTTTTCTTAAGAACCAGCACCGGATTAGCCAACCACTCTGGATGAAAGACCTCTACAATAAACCCTGCGGCCAACAGACGGGCTACCTCTTCACCTATAGCCTCATGCCTTTCTTCATTGAAGCGGCGGAGAAACTGTCGGACCGGTTTAAACTTAGGATCAATGTTGAGTGTGTGCTCAGCGAGTTCCCTCGGTACACCTGGCATGTCAGAAGGTTTCCATGCAAACATGTCCCGATTCTCATGGATGAACTCGATGAGCGCGCTTTCCTATTTGGGATCCAGGTTCGCGCTGATGCTGAACTGTTTGGATGAATCGCTGGGAACAAAGTCAACCATCTTAGTATCTGTGGCTGAGGGAGTCCTGGATTAGGGGGTGTCCGGATGGCCGGACTATACCTTCGGCCGGACTCCTGGACTATGAAGATACAAGATTGAAGACTTCGTCCCGTGTCCGGAAGGGACTTTCCTTGGCGTGGAAGGCAAGCTTGGCGATAGGGATATGTAGATCTCCTACCATTGTAACCGACTCTATGTAACCCTAGCCCTCTCCGGTGTCTATATAAACTGAAGAGTTTTAGTCCGTAGGACGAACAACAATCATACCATAGGCTAGCTTCTAGGGTTTAGCCTCTCTGATCTCGTGGTAGATCTACTCTTGTACAACCCATATCATCAATATTAATCAAGCAGGACGTAGGGTTTTACCTCCATCAAGAGGACCCGAACCTAGGTAAAACATCATGTCCCCTGCCTCCTGTTACCATCCGACCTAGACGCACAGTTCGGGACCACCTACCCGAGATCCGCCGATTTTGACACCGACATTGGTGCTTTCATTGAGAGTTCCTCTGTGCCTTCGCCATCAGGAAGGATGCCTCATCCCGTCTTTAAAGACGGCACCGTTGCTAAGGGAGCTTTGGCTGTCGGCCAAACTCTCCGGCTAGGCGGTTTCCTTATGACCGCCTGTTCAGCCGCTGCACCGACGATGACCTCTCGTGTCATCGAAAGCAATCTTCACGTCAGCTCGGAATTCGCCGAGCAGCTAGATCCAATGGAGCTCTCTTCCCTAAACGAGCTCTTGGATCGCATCGCCGCCCTGGGAGTCTCTACGGATTACGACCAGATTGGGCCTAAACCCGATCTGAGAGAGATTAACTCTTCCCAGGTCACCCATCACGTTGCCGTGGTAGAGGGACGGTGCGGCGACCCTTCATCTATCTTAAGGACTAGCTATGTCCGGATTCCCGATCCCTCCAAACCGGATACCCGCGAAGGGGAGGATATCACTCAAGACCTGAACTTGAAGTCAGGCGACGGACTAGATTCATTGGGCCGCATCCAAGAATCCCAACGTCCGAGTTCGGAAACTCCTTGGCCCCTGGGTCTCAGATTGGGTGAGGTTTCGGATTTGATTCCACCCATCCACCCGTACATAAGCGATCTATCCCAAATTAGGCAAGAGCCCGAAGAAACAATACATCATTACTGGGCCAGATTCCTCCTGGTTATGAACAGGATAAAGGACTGCCGCGAGGAAGACGCAATTTAATTCTTCTACAATAATTGTACGGACAAGGGAATCCTCAACGCCATAAGTCGCCGTGATATTACACGCTTTGCTGACTTGGCGTCCATAGTACGAAAGTACTGTGCGATGAAAAGCGCCTGGAAAACCGAAACAAAATTATGGGACAATCCGGCCTTGAATACAAACCCGGTCCAAAATAAAAGGGTGCATCATCGTCAGACACCTGGGTTCAATACCAAAAAGCAAAAGCCATCTACAGGGCACGGAACCGTACTGGAAGGATGGCTTGATGGACCCTATAAAATTCACAGTGCAGAGGGCGCCACACCAACTCACAGCCTTAGAGCAAGTTGGATACTCCGACAGGTGGCAAAAATTGGCGAAGATCTTCTAATTCCAGAAGCCACAGAAAGCCACCCCAGAGAAACCAGTACGGTATTAACAGTCTTCGAGACTTTCACATCAAATAATATGCGAAAAAGAACACTCGCGGCCTTGCCGAAGTCTACCAAGTAGCAACGATAACCCCATGGAGTGACACGGCTATTACTTTTAACGCCAGTGACGAACCTAAATTCCGAACAGCCCGAGCACCAGCCGCATTGGTCCTCAGTCCAATAGTGGACGGCTTTCGTCTTACCAAGATACTCATGGATGGCGGTAGTGGATTGAACCTCATTTATGAGGAAACCCTTCAAAAAATGGAAATAGACTGGAACCGCATTGAGTGAAGCAGCACAACCTTTAGAGGAATAATCCCCAGTCGGGAAGCGCGCTGTACAGGAAAAATCACACTAGATGTGGTGTTCGGCACGCCGGATAATTACAGGTCCGAAGACGTCACGTTCCAGGTGGCCCCGTTCAGTAGCGGATATCACGCTCTGCTAGGGCGGGGAGCGTTTACAGTCTTCCAAGCAATACCCCATTACAGGTACATGAAGCTCAAGATGCTCGGGCCTAACGGAATCATCACTCTCATTAGTGATCCAAACATAGCACTCCGCGCCGAAAACAAGACAGTCGCACTGGCCCTCAAGGCGCTATCCGAAGCCCTAGCGGCTGAGGAACTGACTGCGCTACGGTCCACGGTGAATAGGGACGATGTGATACTTGATAAAAGATCCAAGTCCACCTCCTTTAAACCGGCGGACGAAATAGTCAAATTCCAGGTCCATCCAACGGACCCCAATAAAACAACTTCCATCGGGGCACAGTTACACCCTGATGTAGACATCGCACTGCGAGAGTTCCTACGAGAGAACTGGGACATTTTGGCCTGGCACCCTTCAGACATGCCAGGAATCCCACGCAGGCTGGCCGAACACAGCTTAAATATCCTAAAAGGATTCAAGCCAGTCGAACAGGCTCTTCGGTGTTTTTCCGAACCTACGAGACAGGCCATGGGAGAGGAACTAGCCAAGCTATTGGAGGCCGGATTCATCAAAGATATCAAACATCCGGACTGGCTAGCAAACCTGGTGATGGTACCAAAGGACAAATCCTGGCGCCTGTGCGTTGATTTCAAAGACCTTAACAAGGCTTGCCCAAAGGATCCCTTCCCTCTCCCCCGCATCGATCAAATTATCGACGCTACCGCAGTACACGATTCGTTGTGTTTCCTCGATGCATACTCCGGCTACCATCAAATAAAGATGGCAGAGTCAGACCAAGCCGCAACGGCATTCATCACACCATACGGCCCATTCTGCTTCAACACAATGCCCTTCGGGCTCAACAACGCCGGCGCAACATATCAGCGCATGATTTAGACATGTCTGGCAAACCAGATTGGCAAAACAGTGGAGGCATACATAGATGATGTGGTCGTTAAAACAAGACATGTCGAATCTCTAGTAGACGACTTGAGGCTAACATTTGATAACCTCCGAACATACGACATCAAGCTCAACCCGGAAAAATGCGTTTTCGGCGTTCCAGTCGGAAAGCTTTTGGGCTTCATTGTATCCGGTAGAGCAATTGAAGCAAATCCAGCCAAGATCCGAACTCTATCACAATTGAATATCCCCAAGAACCTCAAAAAAATACAAAAATTAACCGGATGCGTGGCGGCTCTAAGCCGCTTTATCTCCCGCTTAGGAGAAAAGGCCCTACCCCTTTACCGCCTCCTTCGGCGCACCGAACACTTCGAGTGGACGGATGCAGCCACGGCCAGACTCGACGAAATAAAAGCCATCTTGGCAACAAACCCAGTCCTCGCCGTGCCAAACATTGGCGAACCAATGCTATTATACATTGCAGCAACCCATCAGGTCGTAAGCGCAGTGCTCGTCGTCGAACGAGAAACGGACGAACACAAATTCCCCCTTCAAAAGCCGGTCTATTATGTGCCCACTGTCCTTACTTCGTGCAAGTCACGGTACCCGCATTATCAAAAGATTGCGTACGCGGTATTTATGGCATCCCAGAAACTGTGACACTACTTTCAAGAGTGTTCAATAACAATAGCCTCGGAAGTGCCACTTAACGATATTATAAACAACCGCGACGCGACGGGCCGGATTGCAAAATGGGCCATTGAGCTCCTCCCGTTTGACATAACTTAGAAGCCACGGCGAGCTATCAAGTCGCAAGTTTTGGCCGACTTCGTCGCAGAATGGACGGAGGCCGAACTCCCTAAAGAGTACGACACATATTCAAACTGGGTAATGCACTTCGACGGCTCCAAAATGTTGGCCGGTCTAGGGGCTGGCGTCATTTTGACGTCCCTCACAGGAGACACAGTTCAATATGTACTCCAGATAATGTACACAGACTCCAACAACGCAGCCGAATATGAGGCCCTTTTACATGGTCTCCGGATGGCAGTATCCATGGGCATTCAACGCCTAGAGGTGCGCGGGGACTCGAACCTCGCAATATCCCAAATAAATGGAGACTTTGATGCCAAGGATCCAAAAATGGCAGCTTATCGCAACACCGTCCTAAAAATGCCAGGTCGGTTCGAAGGGCTCGAATTTCACTATATAGCCCGGGAAAATAATCAGGCGGCAGATGACCTGGCACGCATCGGCGCAAAACGCGATGTAGTCCCCCCCGACATCTTCTTGGAAAGGCTGTTCAAGCCGTCCGTAGTATGGGAAGGGGAACCTAGCAATAGCAGCCCGGACCCAACCGCACTGCCCGACACCAAACACTCTGACACAATTGGAGGCTCTGCCAATGAAATAACACCTTCAGCCCACGTAATAATGACCGTCATTGCCCCGTGGACAGAACCATTCCTCGCCTACCTTACCAGGCAGGAACTCCCTGAGGACCAAAATGAGGCACGCTGCATAGTGTGGCGATCTAAAGCCTATAAAGTCCATGAGGGAGAGCTTTATAAGAAAAACACTACCGGAGTCCTTCAAAGGTGCATCTCCGAAGAGGAAGGGCGGAACCTCCTGGCTGAAATTCATGCCGGACTCGGCGGACATCACGCTGCAGCTCGGTCCTTTGTAAGCAAGGCCTTCCGTACAGGCTTTTATTGGCCGACGGCCCGGGCAGACGCCCAGGACTTAGTCCAACGATGCGTCGGTTGCCAGCTTTTTGCAAACCAAAGCCATATGCCACCCACTGCCCTCCAAACTATCCCCATCACTTGGCCCTTCACGGTCTGGGGGCTTGACATGGTTGGACCCCTTAAAGGCGGAACCCACAAGAAAAAATACTTACTGGTCATGGTGGATAAGTTCACCAAATGGATAGAGGCCAAGCCTGTTAAGACGGCCGAATCCGGACCTGTGATAGACTTTATATCCGGGGTTGTACACCGTTATGGCGTCCCCCACAGTATCATCACTGATAACGGCACAAACTTTATGGCCGATGAGGTAAAACTCTGGTGCAAAAACATGGGCATCAAGCTTGATTATGCTTCCGTCTATCACCCACAAACCAACGGCCAGGTCGAACGTGCAAATGGTCTTATCACGAGCGGCATGAAACCCAGATTAGTGCGGTCCCTTAAGGAATCTAATACGCACTGGGTAGAGGATCTCGACTCCGTACTCTGGGGGCTGCGGACCATGCCGAATCGCACCACCGAATACACACCATTCTTCATGGTGTACGACACAGAGGCAGTTTTGCCCTGCGACATAATTCATGACTCACGTCGAGTGCGCATGTACGAAGAAAGAGAAGCCGAGCTCAATCGGCAGGACAGTTTGGACGACTTGGAGGAAGAGCGAGGCGTGGCAAAAGCCCGTTTCGCATTCTATCAACTGCAAGCTCGAAGATACCAAAGCAGAGAAGTATGGGCCAAAAATTACAACGTTGGCGAATTAGGTCTACACCTGCCGGACAAGAAAAAGGACAAACTCAAGCCCAAGTGGGAAGGTCCCTTCATAATTGACCAAGTCCTGACTGGTGGAGCGTACCGCCTGCGAGATGCATCGGATAACCGACTCAAGCCGAACCCATGGAACGCAGCCCGTCTATGAAGATTCTATGCCTAGCGTCATACTCTGTGTTCGTCTCCTTCCTCTGTCCATTTTTACATACTTTCTGTCTTACATTTCTCTCCTTCTCCTCTCTCTTTCTCTTATAGCCTTTAAAGGCTCATGAAATGACGCGCTATCCGCGCTCATTAAACCTGGGGGCTTCTTTAAACAGAAGCTTATTTATACGGGCTTCATGCCCAACACATGTGTCACACTTCCGCATGTACCTTTTATTCGCCATGATATGCATCGATATGACTTAAGTTTTGGCCAAGCTGGGTTGCCTGGCTCCTGTGCTTACCCCTACGTTCCCGATTGTTCGGCTAGGTGGTAAAGGGAGCACCTCTGCGATTGTTACTGCCGGGTCAGCCGGATGTGTACCTCAGACTGGGTGAAGCCGAAAGCTAGCGTTCTTAAGGGAATATTCGGTCGGTGAACTAAAAATGATCTTTTTTTATTATCTATACGCCCCCAAATGTTTTTCCTGCGCCTCTTTTCGCAGAATGGACATGCACTTTAGGGCATGCCTCCCAGGGAAAGGAACCCCTAACGGAACTATTCTCCCTGGAAGATGTTTCTTACTAACCATGTAATATAGCATAACTAGTTGGGCACTTGTCTGTTCAAGCACTAATGACCCCTACGCCTGGTCTCCATGCATACCCCGGTTCTTATATAACCGCGAGGGTATTCGGACACACTCCGGACCGTCAGGTCCCAAGGTTGAAGCGAAAAGATCGGCCATGACAAACGATCTACAATCCGGCTAGAAGGCATTACACATGTCAATTAAAATTATATAGTCAATCTGACTGATTGTATTCCTCTTCAATACCATCTAACAGGCTGTCTAGTTTACAGTCCTGTTGGGAATACTTTACGGCCAACTCTACTTGGCCGTATACTAAGCTCACAGGGATCTCCTTCACATCGGGCCCTACGGGTCCGACCTCGGCCATGTGGTTTGGATCAGCCTTCGTGTACCGCGTCTTCACCATGGCCCAGGCCTCCTTGGCGCCTTGACGGCAGGCCGACATCTTCCACAATCGGAAGCGCCGCCGCGCTCCCTTCAGCTTCTCTACAAGCTCTCCAAGGCCTTCGGGCATGGAGACGGATGGCCACAAGGCCTGGGCGACGCCTTGCATCACCTGCCGAACTCGCTCGTGCAGTTGTGAGAGCTCGGGAAGAAGGTCACCCGTAGAAGCAGGCATTTCCTCTGCAAGACGACCTGTTAGCATACCTACAGACATTACTCTGTTAGTTGACTTCCTCGCCGAACTCTTTTTTCAAAGTTCGTTTAAGCACTTACTATATATGCCGCGTCGAAGCCGCTGATTCTCCTTCACGGAGTCCAACAGCTGGGCACGAACGTCCTTCAGTTCAACGCCCAGCTTGGTGTTGGCATCTTGGAGATCGTTCTTCTCCCGCCTCACCTTTGTCAGCATGCTCTCACCAGCCTTCAGCTAGCGTCGGAGTTGTTGCACTTCCGGATTTAATCCGGCGCCATCTGCAATTTCATTTGTCATATTTGCACCCATGCGGCACCTCGCAAAATACTTATCTTTCGAAGCATATATTACCAGAGGGGGTCTCCTTGGGCTCCCCTGCCGCGGCTAGTGCGGCCTCAAGTTGAGCTTTGCACTCTTCCAGCTCCTAGGACAGCAGGGTATTCTTTTCTGCAAGAACCTGCATAACAGATGATCCTTAAATCAGTTATTCTAACTGTTTCAAGTCTCGGGGGCTACTGGTACATATATATAATTACCAAAATTTTCTTACCCGTATGTCTTTCACATACTGCTCCGTGGTTCTGGCTAGACCATTTTGAGCGGCACGGAGGTACGCGTCTCCCTAATTGAAGGCATCCAATGCCTCTTGGGAGAAACAAGCGTCGCGAAGAACTGTCCGGCGACGCCTGTGGTTCATGACACTCTCCACCTCGGAATTGGTGGCAGACAGCCTGTCCGCATCCTCCGTTGTAGGAGCGTCCGGTGCGCGCCTCGTGTTCGCCTCCGCTTCCGGACCAGGCTTTGGAGCCTGGCTGGTGGAGGCGTGATTGGCAGCCTCTCCGGATATAGTCCGACGAGGTCTCTTCGTCCTGAAGAGAGCACGAGCGTTAATATGCCTCGTAGGAATAACACCTGGGAATAAGGCGGCGCGCTATACCTTTGCGTCGGTGCCTTAGTCCGGACCGCACTTCTTTTCAGCTTGCGGGGCCTTGCCGCCCCTCATTGGCTAGTCGCCGCAGGCTCGGCCTTCCGTCTCAAGGACCTCCCCTGCAAAACACGGTTTTCATACGGCAATCGAAAACATGCGAGGACAGATCCCTTTTCAAAGTGCTGGGACTCCGGTCTCAGTTACTTGCGAGGCTGGGAGTAGCCCTGGATAATCGGTCGTAATGGCCACCAAGGCGTTTTCCTTGCTCAATTCATGAAACACTCCATCAATCAGCTCCACAGATAAGTCCGGATCCTCTTGAGAGACCGGGTCGAGGGACCGTCCTAGATCCTCGGGTTATGGAGGAGGGCTGTTTATTTCTTTAAGAGCCTGGCGCAGTTCCTGCGTTGAAGTCGTTAGACTGAAAATTTAACAATGGGAATATAAAACAGATGGGCAAGTAAAAGTGTCCACTTACCCAACTTGGGGGATTGTACATAGAAAAACCACCTCGTGGGTTGACGCGGAGAAATTCCTCCTCTTCTCCCTTGTACAAAGCGGACAAGGTCTTTATTAGAGCGGCAGCCGAATCCGGCCCCTTACGGCCGTAGCGGGTGGCGTCGTCCTCCCCGTTGAAGTCCCACATGGGGCGGCCTCTATACTGAAGCGGCTGCACCCCTCGCATGATGCATGCGGCCATGACCCCGATCATGGTCAGTCCGGAATGAGCTAACAATCTTATCCGGCCCATCGGGTAAATAACGTCCCTGTCACTTTCCCTCTGAGGGCTCCGTGGACGCCAGCTTAGGCGCTTCTTTAGGGGAGCACTGTCGAACTCAAGTAGGCCGATCCGGACAGGATCCGGCAGCGGGACGTCCTCTATATAAAACCATTCCGAAGGCCAGTCCTTGGGCGCCTTCTTTGGGGTTCCAGATAGATATCCGGTCCCGGCGATGCGCCACACTTCGGCTCCGCCCACTTGATATATCGACCCCTCCTTAGAGCGGGGCACAAGGCAGAATAGCCTTTTCCACAGCGCGAAATGAGCCTCGCAGCTCAAAAACAGCTCGCAAAGGGCTACGAAGCCCGCGATATGCAATATGGAGGCAGGCGTGAGGTTGTGTAGCTGGAGGCCATAGAACTCCAGAAGCCCCCGGAGAAACGGATGAATTGGAAATCCGAGCCCTCTTATTAAGTAAGGGGCAAGGCATACCCGCTCTCCTTTGGAGGGATTGGGGGCGCTCTCCGCTTGCTCTCCGCCATTATAGGTGGCAAGTCCGGCTCGAACCGGGACGGGAGAAATCCCTTGGTCTAGAGCTTCACTAGCTCGCTGTGCGGGATGGAGCACCTCTTCCAATCTCAAGGCTGAGGGCTGGAAGGGCGAGAGGAGGAGCTGCGGCGGCCGGCCATGATAGAATGGACCTCTGTCGGATACGCTCTGATGAATACTCGTGGAAGGGAGAAGGTGTGGTTTGGATCTAAATCCTCATCCCCTTAAATAGGCGGCTCATTCACGCGGCTAGGGATGTAAATATAAAAAACACCCTGACTTTTCGTATTCTTTTGACACGTGGAAAACGGCCATTATTGGGCGTAGAAGCCAAGGAGCACTACATTTACAAGAAACTGGACACTATTCAACAGGTACACAGAATTTGGAGGAGAGCCCGCCTTGCAATGCCAAAGACAATCTGCGCGCCGGACTCGTCGTCATTGAAGCCTAGTTCAGGGGCTACTGAGGGAGTCCTGGATTAGGGGGTGTCCGGATGGCCGGACTATACCTTCGGCCGGACTCTTGGACTATGAAGATACAAGATTGAAGACTTCGTCCCGTGTCCGAAAGGGACTTTCCTTGGCGTGGAAGGCAAGCTTGGTGATACGAATATGTAGATCTCCTACCATTGTAACCGACTCTGTGTAACCCTAGCCCTCTCCGGTGTCTATATAAACCGGAGAGTTTTAGTCCGTAGGACGAACAACAATCATACCATAGGCTAGCTTCTAGGGTTTAGCCTCTCTGATCTCGTGGTAGATCTACTCTTGTACTACCCATATCATCAATATTAATCAAGAAGGACATAGGGTTTTACCTCCATAAAGAGGGCCCGAACCTGGGTAAAACATCGTGTCCCCTACCTCATGTTACCATCCGACCTAGACGCATAGTTCGGGACCCCCTACCCGAGATCCGCCGGTTTTAACACCGACAGTGGCCGATTTAAACTTCAATGCCGGATCGTGTTCCATAGTTGGCTTTTTCAAAGAAGTCATGTTTGCCGGATCGACTTGCTCCTTATAGAATTTCAGCTCCTCCGTGGCACAAACTGACTCAGCATAAGCCGCATCACCTTCCTCACATTCCAAAGCGATCTTTCTCTTCCATGTACTGTGATAGTCCTTTTATGACCTGGTATTTTAAGCTGTAAATAAACATAGGCGTGGTACGGACTTTTGATCTTTACCACCTCAAACATCAATGTTTCTGACCTTGAATCATAATCATCTCCAAAAGCTACCTCTAAGGCTATCTTGCCAACAGGATATGCGGACTTACCAGGCACCACCCCATGAAAGACCGTATTTGACGGTTTAAGATTCTTATCTGTCAACCCCATACGGCGGAATGTGTCATAATATAGAATGTTGATACTGCTTCCCCCATCCATGAGCACTTTAGTAAACTTGTAACCCCCAACTTGCGGGGCTACCACCAGGGCCAAGTGACCCGGATTATCAACCCGAGGTGGGTGATCCTCTCTACTCCATAAAATGGGTTGCTCAGACCAGCGTAAATACTGAGGTACTGCCGGTTCAATAGAGTTTACTGCCCTTTTGTGAAGCTTCTGATCACGCTTACACAAACTAGTAGTGAAAACATGATATTGCCCGCTATTTAGCTACTTGGGATTGCTTTGGTAACCCGACTGCTGCTGTTGCTGCTGATTCCCCTGATGGTTGTAACCTCCCTGGTTGCCTTGGTGCCCTTGATTGATGTGTCCGGTTTGGTTGACTTGAAACCCTGAACCGGAACCACCACCGCCGTAAACCACCTCCTGAACCGACGGGCGGGCCATTATCATACTGGAACATATTGGAATTCTTGAAATCCCGCATGATATAACAGTCCTTTCAAAGATGCGACGCTGGCTTCTCCTTTGATCCATGCTTTGGACAGGGCTGATTTAACAGACGCTCCAAATTGGGGCCTGAACCTCCACCCCTCTGGGGCTGCTTGCCTTTACGGCGTGGCCATTCTCCTGAGCATTGGTATTAGCCACAAAGTCCAAGCTGCTGTCGGCCTTGCGCTTACCGCTGTTCCCATGGCCTGCCGGATTATGCTGCTGACCCTTGGCGTTGCCGTTCTTTTTCCCTTTCTCCGGTTTGTCCTCCTCTGAATCCGAGTCCTTGGTATTATCTGAATCGGCGTATTTAACCAAAGCGGCCATGAACGTTGACATATCATTGCAGTGACGTTTGAGCCTTCCTAATTTCTGTTTGAGCGGCTTGAAACGGCAATTGCCCTCTAATGTTAACACTGCGGTGTCTGCATTGATACGATCTGATGAGTGCAAAATCGCTGAGACCCGTTTACCGGTGCTTCAATTCGGCCCATGATCCGACAGAGTTAGTTGGCAAGCTCTTCAACCAAGTACGAGTTGTTCCTTCCAATATCATAGTGAAATATTTAGCACATACTGCCTCATCCACATCTAACATCTCCACTGCCATCTCATAGCTCTCCACGCACGCCTCTGGCTGCAAATCGGCGGTGTAATTTGGTACCTTACGAGGTCCCTTGAAGTCCTTGGGCAGTCTCACATTACGCAAAGCGGGGGTGAGACACGGCACCCCTAAGGAACTGAACACCACACATGGCTCTACTGAAGCCGTAGGGTGAACCGGAGTATGTTGTCATGCTCGTGTCGAGCTGCCAACTCGGCCTCCCGATGTGCGCGGCCGTGGTCCACAACATCCTGCGCATTAGCGCCTCCCCCTGCCGGGTTGTTTCCTCGCGGTGAATTTCGGCGACGTGCACTGCTGGACACAGCCGGTTCGTCCTCCACGTGTCTGCTATAGCTTCGGCTTGGACGGGGAGTGGAATGAATCCTCTCACGACTGTGTGAATATGCATGCTGTTGATTTAGCGCTGTTTGAAGGAGATCCCTGGCCCGACGTGCTTCCACCGCAACTGGTGACTCGCCGTCGGTTGGGAGGGCTGCCAGGCGTGAAGCGGCAGCCACAATATTGTCCAATGGATTGGAATAATGCCCGGGAGGTGTTGGCACATACTGTGGCACAACGTTGTTCTGGCAAGGCGGGTCCATTGTGCGCGGTT
The DNA here is from genome assembly GCF_056163025.1 of Triticum urartu. NCBI lineage: Eukaryota > Viridiplantae > Streptophyta > Magnoliopsida > Poales > Poaceae > Triticum > Triticum urartu. The sequence goes on from NC_141876.1 coordinate 53,431,937, forward strand.
GAACCAGCGCTCCTGTTCCCGGTGCCTCCGCCCGGTTTAGCATGGGTTGGTTACCAGCTCCTGCTCCTGGTGTGTTGAAGAGATTCTGCGGCTCATAAACCGATGGGAGACGCAATCGGTACCTTCTTCTCATGACTTCCTCTGAAGCATTCTGATCCAGCCTAATCCGGTAGGCCTGTGCTTCCAATTCAGCCCGCTCCGTAGCCATCCTAGCGTTCTCTGTCGCCAGGTCCGCTTTAGCCTAAGCTATCTGATCTTTCACCCTTGCAATCTCCGCATTGTGCTGATCCCTGGCTGCTGCATCCACCTCTGCGGCCATCAACGTTGCCAAAGCGTCAAACAAATCAGACAGGACTTGGGCTGGAGGCGGCGCAGAACTTCCTGCCCCTGCCGGTGTAGCCGTTGTTGAACCGGAGAGTATTCTTGCGGCGGTCGATGAATGAGGCGTTGATTGTGTGCCGGCCATGAAGATGGCGGCCTAGTTTGGCAGATCAGGGGAATCCGGAATACTGTTGCCCTCGGATCCTCCATCAATCCGGCCGTCCTGCAACTGATAAAACGATTCGGTCTCTCTAGAAGACTCGTCATCAAAACAAACCACGGTCTCTCCATCAGACACCGGTCCGTCCTCATATCTCGATCCATGGATGACACCTACGAAAACATGCCTTGCCTCGGGCTGAACCGGCGAAGAACTTGCACGCCGAGCCGTTTCGATGATGTCCATACAGATGTCCGGCTCAGGGGCCGGTTCGCCGATCTTGCCGATGAAGACGTGAATCCCACCGAAGGGGACCCGGTACCCGTACTCGATTGAATCGGCCTCGGGACCCCATCCTGCATTGTCGATGTAGAGCTTGCCGCGACGACTCTTCGTCATCCGGCCGACAGCGTATCCCTTAAGTCCACCAAAGCTGCCCTTCAAGAACTCAAAACCATCGTGCGATAGCCCCATGGTGGGCGCCAACTGTCGTGGGTTTGTCACGGCAGATGTCCTTGTGAAAGGACTTAGTCGTGGAGCCATCGCTACGGGTTAGCTCAAAGGGGTTAAACCGGACAAAGGGACACGGGAATTTTATACTAGTTCGGCCCCTTCAAGGAAGGTAAAAGCCTACGTCTAGTTGCGATTGGTATTGCTAGGGTTTCGAAGGCCAGGGAGCTAATCTGCTTTGTCTAGCTCTCAAGTTGTTGTCTGTCCCTAAACCGCGGCCGGGTCGTCCCTTTATATACATAGGTTGACGCCCGCCGGGCTATAGAGTCCCGAAGCCGAATTATAAACGTATCCGGTTCGGTCTCTATCCTTCCTATCTTATAATACAAGTTACATGACTAGGTCGGTTTACATTTACAGGCTTTAACCCGCCTTTGGGCCTTGGGCCTTCGTGAAGCGCCATCATCCTTGCATCTTCATAGACTTCTAATCTTCAAGGAGTTAACCCGGCTACATAAGGCCGGTTTACCTCCAGTAGTAATATCCCCAACAGTCTGGCTATTGCAACGCGGCGATTCAAGCTGTCTTCGACATGGATCAAAGAGTAGTAGCTGAAATGTTGTGTGTTGCAGGTAGAAACCGACTGGATCAATGGATCTGTACAAGATCATAGTTTGGGTGTTTGTTTCTGTGTATCAGCACCAGTGTTCTTTTATTAGAAGTATGTATATTTTTATGTTGAATCCTTGGTATTGTAACGTCTTATGAATCGATCAGTGTATGTCTTTTTAGTGTGAAATAGTACCAACTATTGTATCATTGATGTTATTTGTGTGTTCAATCATCGGTATTGTAACGATCTTATGAACCTAAGTTCAACTTAGCAAAAGACATAAAAAAAGTTGGTTATAAGTCGACGACGGGCAGCACCAAAACCCTATGATCCATATTTTCCTTTGCCTGTGCGCCGCTGCCGCCACTTTCCACTCCCCTCGTCTGCCTAGTAGCCATGCCACCACTCCGCCGGGTGAGGAGCGAGCCATTTCTAACGGTAGAGCGCCGGCTCGAGCTCCTTCAGTAGATCTTGGCAAGGCGCGAACCCCAGATCGCGCGGGGCTACCTCCGGACGCAGTGGATGTAGAGGAGTTGGAGGAGGATGAGGATGTGGGGGACCCTGGCAGCACGGATCTGCAGGCAGAGTAGCAGGCCATTTTTGATTCCCTCCCCTCGGAGTCGGCTGCGGAGCCTAGACGCCGTCGGTGGCAGGAGATGGAGGCGCAACAGGCCGCGGAGGAGGCGGAGATGCTCTGACGGGCGGCTCGTCCACGAGCTTCTCCTGCACCTCGTCCTTCACGTCAAGTTCCAGGTTCTGGATGGCAACGTCACCGGCCGCAGAGTGCGTCAGCGCGGTGTCCAGGGCATCCCATTTCTGATTGTCATGGGTGCCCATGGAGTGCTTCACGATCCAGCTCATGAGGCGGGCCACTTCATTCTCAGTCATGGGCGGTGGCGGTGGCGGGGAGGGGGACGGATAAGGTGTCGGTGTGATGCCACGGACACAGCTACGTCCCTGCGTTTGGGGAGCGCCGTCAGCACGAGGAGGAGACGGGCAGAGCGAACTTGGAGGACGATCGACAAAAAAAGATTGATGCCGCAGCTTGGATTCATCGCGGAGCAACATAGCCCACAGCTCGCGATGGGTGCGGCCGCTCACTGGTACTGGTTGAAAGGGCATGCAGTCGGCAGAGAGATGCTAGTTGTTTGGCAGGTAAACATGTCCCCATGGTAGTGGCAACGTCTTTCCCAGTAGCTCCGGCAGACGTTGACATGCATGTACGACCTGTTTCGGTGCCCAGTCGACGGAGGTGCAATGTCGAAGTCTGGTGGAGTAGGTGCTGCGGGAGGAGAAGGTCGTGCGGGCGACATGGATCTGCTAGAGCAGTGTTGAGCAAAGGTGGAGCTGGCCTTGTGGTCGTGCTTCCCCTTGCTGATCCAATGGCAGTCCATGACGTCGTTGGGGAGGTGGGCGAGTGTGTGCGATGGCGTTGGTTATGATTAGCTAGCTTGTCTCGGGGCTCGACGAGTGGTCACAGAATTTGTTTGCATTTCGGGCAGTGGACTGGGGCGGATGGCCGTGGAGCGTTCGTGAGGCAGACAACAAGCTCGTATGTTCGACGTCCATGTGGACGCAAACCAGGAGCAGGTTTGCACTGGAAATGGGTTGAGCTGGACACCAAATTGACTAAATTTGAGAATGCTCTTGCATGTTAAAAACTTAATATTTATGAATAATGTTCACAACTATGGTTTAAAAATTATGATAAAAACAATAGATACTCTATAAATGGTTTTCAAATTTTTGGACATTTTAAAATTATGATTTAAATGCCCGGAATTTTGTTGAGTTTTTATTTTTTTTGTTATCTTCCTATCATGTCTTGTATTTTTAAAATCTTGATTTAAAATAATCATGGACACTTTCAAATTTGGTTAATATTTTTAAATTTTGTTAACATTTTAAGATGCATGAAATTTAAATTAGTGAACATACTTTTATTAGCAAATATTTTTTAACTCCTGAACCTTTTAAATCTTGTTAATAGTTTTTATAGTTTTTGAATTATTTTTAAACTCATGAATAGTTCTTAAATTAGAAACATTTTACAGAATGTGTGAACTTTACGAAGGCATTAAGGGCTGGTGAGTTGTCGTTTGTTACGGTAATAAAAAATGTATTTTTTTGTAGAATTCAGAACATTTTGTGAAAATAGTTAAAAAAAGTGTTGAACAATTTAAAAAGATGAATATTATGTGGTTTCTCACTATGTTTGTCAGTGTCCATCAGCACGAGTAGTAGATAGGTGAAGCAGCAGGAACATTTGTCTCCCTGTATGCAAATTGGTAAGTGGGCCAGAATGGGGAAGTGTAATTCGCAGGCCCATATAACAACTCTGGTGACTATGGGTAAACCCTAGAGCTGCTTTCACCTACTCCAGATCTATTCCTCTTAGCAGCAGTTTTTGCCAAAGTCACGTTCAGGCACAAGAACGCCGGTGACGCACGGGTGGAGAAATTCAACACATTCTTCCTGAAGCCGTGCGGTGCTGTTGACCATATATGTCATGGAGGTGTTGTTCCCTCTCCTTTTCTCTTCGCTTTCTTCTGTTTTTAGATGAGGGTCGTTCTATACACGCATTACTTGCTTTTCGATATTTTGTTTAGCTATACTCGCCTCTCGTATGTATGCACGTTCTCTCGCGTTTTGTCTCTGTGTGTATATTTATTTCTCTTTCTGTGTGTGTGTCTCTGATTTTGTTAATTATTTGCTGGAGGTGTGAATGCAACATATAAACTGGCTTTCATTCAGTAATGCCCATTTTCTGTCAGAAGTAATGTATGTGACGGTGTGGCCTATGAGTAGTATTCAATGGAAATAAGTTCACATGGTGTGGAAGTAACCTAAATTGTTAGCAACTTTTAATTCAGTTAGCTTGTAATGTTTGATTTTGCATCTAAACCTGATGTATAAGATGTGTAACTGGTTTTATATAGCTGGAATTTTTAAAACTTCAGTGTTGTGTGCAGGGCACTGATGTGACGGGACAAGTCGAGGAAGCTGCAAGGATGTCTCAAAAGGGCGCTCTCAATCACATTCTTCGGGGTTGTGGTTACGGTGATGCAGAGTACAAGCATTGGGCTGTTGATGGTGGCAAGTATGTCGCAATTGCTCGTCCTCAATCGAATGAAATCCCAATTGTTTGTGGGAGTGAATTCAGGCTGTTTGTCAGCACTGCATACGACAGTGCTGAAAAGGCAGAGGATGCGGCTGTTGGTGAGGCCATTCGTTATCTTAGCAAAGGGTCTGCATCCACAATGGTGTTATGTGTTGTGATGTCAGGACGTTGCGGGCACTGTTGCAAGAATTTTCTCTTTCAGAGAGGAACTGACAAAGATTAACTAATGATGGAATGCACTTCTTCGGTGTTGACGAACTCATCTCCCTTCGGGGTTGTCGTGGTACTTGGGGTCTTTAGACCCGCCGGTCCCGTTCTTGCGATGGTAGTCGTTCACGTTCGTTCGGAGGGGTACTTGATGACTCCAACGTCTTCGGGGCGACGGTAGTGGTACACACGAGTCACCATGTAGTCGTACACTTGTCGGAGACGATCTTGGCGCATCCAAAGCGAAGCAACACAAAAGGGCCTCGGGTCTCCGTGGTCAACGAACAGAGGCTGCCATGGATGGAGCTGCGAGTAGAGGACGAACAACCTAGGCGAACCGATGCAATTGAACTTGTACAGGGAGTGGCGCCGAACTGGTTGGAGCTCCGCTCCTGGTGAGGAAGCGATGCAGGGGGCTAGCGGAGCCGAGGCTAGACCGGGCGGGGTAGCAGGAGAGGCGGAGGCAAGCTGCTGACGAGGCGGCCATGGCATCAGCAGGGGCCAGCGGGAGGCAAGCCCAGCAGCAGCGCCATGGTGGGCTCGCGGCAGCAGCGGGGGATGGAGCAGGTCCGGTGAGGCGGAGGCGCAGGGCGGCGGAGCACACGGGGTTGCGACCATGGACGGCCGGCGGCGCACGGGGCAAGAAGAGCTCCTGGTGATGCGGCGGCCTGGTGGATGGTGCTGCTCGACGAAGCAGAGGCGGTGATGTTGGCCCTGAGGGGTGGTCACGGCGCGTGCGAGGAGGCACAGAGAGGTGGAGGAGGAGAAGGGGCTTTGCCGGGGACGGCTCGGTCGTCGCCGCGGCGCTAGGGGGATCGGGCGCGGGGGCTCGTCCCCTGGCTCGAGGAGAAGCAAGAGGAGAGGTGGAGATCGGGCGGAGATGGTTCACGGGCGAGAGGAACGAAGGAAGGGGAGAGGAGACGAGCGAGAGGAGAAGACCGAGCGATGGTTACTTGCCCATATTATAAGCGCAGCTGATTTGATCAATCGCGCAAGCATTGTACCACGTTTCATATCACAAATGGTGGTTTCATCTATGTCAATGGGTATTTTAAATCGTGAATGTGTTGTTCTTCCACCAGGAAGAAGCAATGATGCAACACCGGAAGATGCAACTGTAAGAACAACCAAACGTTTTGATCATAGGTATGTGGTAATAGAAGTCCATAGGAAGGTTTTGCCGGTTCCACCATAGCCAGACACAAAGTACAGCGCTGCTGGGCCAGTGGTGACACTATCGACAATACGATGGTATGCAATGCGTTGGTCAGTATTTAGCCGTTCATATAGGATTGGGCTTTGAACCAATAGCTCTGGTACATTATATGATAGTTCTTCATCAACCAGTCAATTTTCAAATGCATCTGAACTGCTGTCAACAAGAGGAGGCAAGTTGTAATTCGATGGGCTATGACCATTTTTTAGGAACAATTCATGCAGTTCTTGTAGAACCATGTGTTTTAAAGAGTCATCGGGCACATTGTATGACTTATTATTTAAATTGCGTCGCAAGTTGTATACTGTATCATCGCCCATAGCTCGCCAATATTTTTCAAAAAAAGCACGCTCGTCACCTATACCACAGTACATAAACATCATAACGAAAAGTGAGCGAATCTGTCGGCCCATACCCCAGCGAACAGCTTCATCAAAAGCTTTTATCCACTCTTGATCATCACCTAACAAACCTCTTGCAGAACACGCTTCTTTAAATGTGTCATATACAATACCTTCAAAGGTTCTCACATCTTCGTACGACTCAGCTGCTTTCACATACATAAGAAGCATTCGTAGGTAATAACAGTCACCGGCATTTGGAGGTACGTGGTACATGCGGCCTATCTTTGTACCATGTCGTCTTTCATCCCACTTACGGCGTTCTGAAATCCAAACAAAATGTCGTGGATACTCACAATATGTCAGACATCTAGCCTGTGGAAACTGTGTATTTGCTTCGAACCACGCAGTGAGGGATGTTCGTTAAAGGAAAGGTGTAGAAACTAATGATGGTAAGTTGGTGGTCGATTTAAAGATAACATTGTTCATGTTTGGAAGATGACAGGCAAGACGTTCAACAGCAGGGTAATGGTGGTGTATATCGTAACCATACATTCGCCAAAGAGATTCTTTGTCAGAAAGATATCGAGCTTTCAGGAAATTAGCTATTTCATCTATTTCATATTTTTTAGCACCTAATTTTCCCCTCAGCTCAAACTTTGTACGTTTTGTGGCAGAAGAACTTTCTGGCACGTCATTAGCATAATCAGCTGCACCATGTTTCCTCTTTTTGTATTTTGTGAAAACAACGTTTGAACGATCTGTTCCTTTGGTCACGTATTTGAAAAGGTACTTTAAGACCTCGCTTTTATTGCACCACTCTACGTTGATGTGAGCTTGGAATTTCTTTAACAGTTTCATACAATACGGAACAACATGTCTGTTATCAAGTTCAGTGCCCTTCTTGTTTATTTTTATACCAGAATCACGACGTCTATAAATGACAAAGCCCTTATCGTCAACAGTGGTTTCACTCTGGAAGTCTTTTGGAAAAAAATTTGTGCACACCGTATCTTTCAAGCAAGGGCGGTTTTTATTAGCTACACCACAGGGGCCATGCATCATAAACTCTTCGACTAACGCATAACCAAGAGGATCCACTCCTGGATCGGGAATCTCAGCTGAGATGTACGTGTCAACAAGGTCGGTTACACCTGCGCCCGTCCTACCCTGAAGCCAGACGAGGACGTGTATGTGCGGCAGACCGCGCTTTTGAAACTCCACACTGTATAATACTATGCAAATTAAACGTAAGTGTTAGTGCAACCACTCTAGAGCTATGGGGCTGTTCATGACTGAATTGTGGCGAGAATAGCTACCCGCGCATACAGGACCAAATGTTCGACCCTTCATGATTCCTTTCATGAACTGCTCCATCTTGAGCTTGAAGACTCGAACCACAAGATCAGAACGATCTGTGCTTTTTTGTCCAGGCTCAAATACAAGGGCATCTTTGATCTCAGCCCACTTTGGGTTACACGTGAAGGTGACAAATAAATGAGGTGGACCAAAAACACGGCATATTGCAACACCATCTTGGAAATTTTGTTGCCCATAGCGATCTCCACCCGTGAAGGCCGTAGGGACAATTCTTTTTTTACCTATACTGCTACCGTCAAGATGACCCTATCCAACAGCGTCAGCAACACCTTGGAAATGTTCGCATCTAAAGTCGTCTTGGTGCTCTGCTATGTATGTTAGCCTGCCTTCTTCAACACTTGCAAAACTGTCAACCTGGGACTGTGAAGATAATCTTTCGCAGCAAAGAAACGGATTGAATTGATTTTTTTTTATAATGACAGCAGTAGCAGTAATACTCTGCCATCGACACACGACTTCTACCCTCAGGAACTGGGAGGTCACTTGTGATATCTATAGAGTGTGATAAGTCTATGTCTCTGTGAGGTATGCCGAGCTGAAATCCTCGTCGACCATACAGGAATAATAAAGGGTACTGCAACGGCATGAAAGCAGGATGGAGGCTAGACACATGGTGTAGTCCTTTTTCCATACTATCAACAATAACATCACGTTTATAATTTTCCACACCAAAATCACCAATAATTAGTCCAGCAAGTTCATTGCACGTAGGGAGGTTATATTGCACTGAGTCATTTTTTTCCGCACCAACTATTCTAATAGCAATTCTTTCCTCGCCTTGGTTTTGAAGTCGATCTCTAGCCATTCTAAATGTTTGTACAAGAGGATTAAACTCATCAAGCATCTTCATCAAACCATCAGCTATGTCTCTGTCAATACCACTATCTTTTTCACTATCTTCGTTCATCACGGCATTAATTCGATTTGAGACCTCATTTTGTGTGTCATGAATATACAGCTCGGCAAATTTTGGAGTTGCACCTCTATTTGGCAGAAGTGATCCAATACGGTGATATACCTGACCATGAATTTTAAATACATATGGACCACCACCTTCATTAATATGTCTATCAATATCTGCTCCCATGGAGGTGAAAGCAAAAAGGGAATTGTATTGTCTGATTTTATCCAAGAATTGCTTAGAACATGAATCACCATCAAACCTAAGTAGTTCTGACAGAAAAGGTGGTGGGTTTTTGAAAGCAGGCATTGACACTTTACTGCCCTTGCAGCATAGGTTATATATGATACGGAGCTCAGGCACACACATTTCTTTTTTACATCTCTCGCGGAACCAAAACACAGCGCCACGGAACTGGCATGTGTACTCGGGCGCTCCCAGATATGACCTCTTTTTATACGATGCTGTAGAGAGAATGCATTAGATGTTTTCAGAAAGTGTCTAAGCTAGACCTTGACTACAAAAATACCTTTTTAAAACTCTGTGTAATCAGAAGAAAACAGAGAGCGTGTGGTAGATGTAGTCTGGTAGGGGTAACCTTCAAACAAACGAAATAACTAATTTAGCATAGTTTGATAATGACCTAGGTGTTCTTTTTACAGTTGATCACAAGGCGACACAAGCAGGGCAGACCTGATCGACGCCAGGTACGCATTTTTCTCTTTTGCATTCGTTGATGGCGCCTTAACTGGCTGTATGTATCTGAGACAACCGGAAAGAAACCACCTCCTATGGCGTAATATATGTTAAAAGGGCACTACCATAATAGTCTTGAATTAGAATGTTGATGATCCGTACCCATAAATGCACCATTAGCACCAGAGGATGATGATCCGGGTACATAATTCAAGGAGCCTAAACAAGTGATTTGCACATAAGTTCACATCGCAGAGAACGTAATACCCTAAGGAGAAGAATAACCTATGATCATGTCAAACCGTAGCGCACTTTGGAACAGGGCAAGGCGTGCTGCCACTCTGTTACGGTGTCGAGAAACAGTTCGACTACGTGCAGCAGCACGATCGAAATCAGGATCAGTGGAATTCAAATTCCCTGTTTTTGTATGCGTATAAATATCACAGACGGTGGAAGAAAAATAAGTGCGAGTAAGCACACACAATCGAAATGCAAGTAACTCAACCCAGATAAAACGAGTGGCAACCGTACCTTACCGCAGAGTCGATATGCCCAGCAGATCAAATAACAAGGTAAACTTGATTATCAACTGATCACGCCAATTCCTGAGAAAAGATATTGTAACGTAAGTGATTAAAACCAAGCAACTTATGAGAAGCACATACCATATTCAACAACAATGATCTAAGCTCACAGTGTAACTATGATAAGTAAGATTCTACATTACATTCAATATCAGTTAGTTCATTATTTAACACCCAGTACAACAGTAAGAGTATTACGGACGTAGTAAACATGATATTGCAAATTGTCCTTCAAAATGGAATTCAAAATTTTATAGAATCCAGTCTTAACATGTATAAAATATCCGATGACAAGGCTTTTAGGGTACATATTATTATCAGATTATTTGCTCTTGCTGAAAATCTCTAAGAACAAAAGTTTTAATCTTTATATAATATCCAATGACAATGATATAGTCATGAAGAAGAGTGGCTTTCAGGGTACATATTATGATCAAATTATTTGCTCTTTATTATTTTCTGCGACATCGAGAATCATGAAAAAGAGTGATGACAATTATATGCACATGTAAGGATGTACGCGATCAACCGGGAAGGCAAAATGTAAATCAGTTAGTACTCTATGTAAGGCAAAATGGATAGAGCACAGTACAATCAGGAAGGCAAAATAGAAATGACATAGTAAGATAGATTAATATATAATGGATGTATTGATAACGAAGATATTCATGTATCTGATATGGTAAGCGAAACTGAAACTTAATGTGCATTTAGCATATTCGGAACGCCAATCGATTCATGATCTGCTGCAGCACTTCTAAAACGGGCAACTTATTTGTTGTTTCTTTGCAGATAATTGTATTTTAAATGGCACAAACAAGCTCAGTTCTTGTTTGAAAGTGCACATCACAGTAGAATTGATTGGAAATCCACCTTCTTTTATATTTGTTTATGCAGGGAGTGCATAACAATTAAAAATTCTCCATGCTTTTGCAATAAACTAAATGTGCCTGCTCTACAGTAGACTTACTTGCATATAGCATAGTCAGTCTATGCAATTTTCCAAGTACACCTAAAATCTTCTATTTATACATTCATATCATAATAGAGTATCCACAAAACGAACCAACAATCCTATGCTAATTCTTAATCATGTAGGAAGGTCCTACAAGCTTCAGCGCTGGTTAGGACGAAACCACACAAGTTTAAAAAAAAAACTATATAACAATTTTAGTTTCTCTATGATTTTGGTTATTCCAAATTATACTAAATAAAATATCTTGCAAAACTGACCACCCAGGTGTGCAATTCTAAGTACATCTAAATTATGTCCAATAGGCAAACATAGTCAGGTAACCTTAAATTTACATTTCACTCAACAGAACACCATGTTTGCAATGGGCAATAGTTCTCACTTTCTCTAATGCAGCTCAGTCAACACCAGTCTATACTCATGTTGATTATGTAAAAATTCAGAATGCAATCCCATAAAGACGAGCTCTCTGTCAAAATTTCAGAATGCATGACCATATTGTCAAAAATTTCAAAAAGCAAGACACCTTTATGCGGGCAGACATATAACAATCTTGCTCAAAATTTCTAAGAAGAGAAATAAGAACCATCCAAACCATCTTGCTTGCAGCGTTATACAAGAAAATCTACAGTACACTCATATTTGTTGTTTCTCTGTACATAACTGAATTTTAACCGTCAGCAACAAGTTCAGTTAAGTTCATTTCCTATTAAAGCATAGAGCACAGCTCAATTTATTTCAAATTCATCTTTATACAGCGGCACATAACATTCTCTCTCAGAATCTGTAGGAACAAAAAGAAGAACAAACTGAACAATTTGACTTGAAATCTCATACAAGAAAAGCCACAGTAAACTGGTATTTGCTGTTTCTTTGCACATAACTGAATTTTAAACGCCACAAACAAGTCCACTTAGGTCGATCTCGTTTTAAAGCGTAAAACACAGCAGAATTTATCTCAAATTTAGGTTTGTACACATAACAATTCTCATCAGAATATCTAAGAAGAAGAAGAAGGATGAACTTGCTTCAAATCTCATACAAGAAAAAGCACAATAAACTGAAGCGGCAAGGAAAATCCCTGAAAATCGAACCTGAAGAGAAAGATGATCCTTTGAGCACATGAAACAGCAAGGCAAATCTGACGACGAACCGATTAGTGCGATTTCTGAAATAAGAAGAACAAATTTAACGTCTCACAGTGAAGGGACATAAGATCAAACAGTTCATGATCATGAATGGAGTCACACAGGCACGAACCAAAAATAGACACAGGAACATCCATGGACACGCATCAGTAGAACACAAAAGAGGATAAACCAAATCCCATCGGCTCTTAGAAGCAGCAAACAATAGATCCATGGCACACACACGCACTCATGACTCAAGCAACACAGGAAAGATCCCACATTGAAAAGAAGCAACAGTCACGCATTTCATCGAGCAGTTTACAAGCAGGGGAACGAGCAGAACCTCACCTCGGAAAGAAGGAACAAACAGCCGCACGGACGCACGACAAAGCAGCCACAGGCACCCTACACACGAAAAGAAAGCACAAGGAAGAAAGATTAACAGCTGAGTGGAGAGCGGAAGCAGCGGAAATTTATAACCGAACGAAAGAAGCAGCTCACCCTAACCAAACGCAATAGCAGCAGCGAGAGGAGCCATCAGGAAGTACAGCGGCGACGCGGCAAGCAAGCAACAAGCAAAGCGATGGCGATGGCGAGCGACGGGAGCAACGGCAGCGGCGGGTGGAGTTGACGCGGAACGAGGAACAGAGAACGAGAGACGACGGCTGGAGCGAGGCGGAAGGACGAACAGAGGACAAGAGCGTCGGCTGTATATACAAGGAGCAGATAGCACGCAAGGTAGCGATCGTTACTGGGCTGCGTCCACCACACCGCAGGGACGTATCAGATTATTGGGTTTAATTTTAGTCCAACGACCAGTGCGCCGAGCGCATGGACAGGCATCCATACGTGGCTCGATCCAAACGCAAACGACGCTCTACAGGAGGTACAGCCCACCTGCGCCTGCACGCACTCAACTCGGGTGCGCACAAGGCCGCATACGCACCATGCGCACTGCCATCCACTTCGCGACACAGTCCATTGGCCAGCCCACCTCTCATGTGCTTGTTATTGCAGTCTATGATCGCTGGGTCCGCGCCCGTCCGTCGTTCGTTGTTCCTTCCGCGCAGGCCGATTGGCTGGATGTCGCGCGCCGCGCGCGTACCCCAGTGCGACGCGGCGTGGGTGGGTGAGGGGCGCCACTGCTTTTCTACCCATGCTCTCTGTACCCAGCTGCGTTGGTGGCTCTGGCTTAATGATGGTCCCGCATGGCAGTCTATCGGCGTCGACTTGGGCTGTGATTCTACTCCGCTGCTCGCTCGTTCGCTGCCCAGCTGCGTTGGTGGGCCACGGCTGCATGCGTACAGCGCCGTGCAGGGTTGGATGAACTGCGCGTGCGGTGGTGGATCTGGCAGCGGCATGCACAACTTTTCTTCCGGTCAACTCGGGTGTGCTAAACGGCTCTCCCACGCTGCGTGCGCCCAAGGCCGCGAGAGGTCGCACATTACGCGACTGTTATTGGGTTTAATTACATGGTCATCCAAACAAAAATTGGAGTTGGGTGCCCTACTGCCCTCCTGAGATTCCATCTAACCCAATACATGTGCATCCGGAAAAAAAATATCTTGAATTGTAGTCAATTTCAATGCATTACTAGTTGATTTGGCATTGCACCCCAATCCAATTCAATGGGCTCAATAAAGACATCAAAACAAAACGTTAGATAAGTTCAACTTATAGACACAACTATTTTTATTGAGTTCCATGAAGTGAAGTCACTCCAAGGCAATTATCCCATGATCGTGACAGTCAGTGCTTCCATCCCGAGCTCAAATGCTCCTGACATGAACAGTTAAAGCAAAAAAAAAAAAGAAATTCTGAAAAAAAATTGGCAACAAACATTGCTTGGTGCGGTGCCAACTGAGAAAGTGCACCAAATAAGCCAATGAATGCTATTCTCGACATCACTGGTTTCAAGTTTCAACCAATCTAATCTACCTACGCACCCTTTACCAAACACAACAAACTAGTAGTACACGCTTAGGATGTGTTTGCTTGCTCGCATTAGGCCCAACCAGACCCACGCACGAAAGGAATGAGATGTTTGGTTGACTAGTTTTCATGTTAGGCCTGCATAGTACGAAACTTAAAGCAGCTCTAGGCCTGGCTCACTGAAAATGCTCAAATCGCCAGTTTCTCGCGAGCCAGGCCGAGCCGAGCGCAAGCGAGTGGGCCCTTGCATTAGTGGAGACTGGAGGGATGCGAGGTGATTAGGTGAGGTCTTCTTCAACCTTCGGTAAGCTCCTACCTAATCCCCTCCCTCTGATCTACACAACGGTGCTTCGATTCGAGGTAAGCTCTACACGAAAAAGATGCACCTCGATGCTACGGTTTCATTCAGGCGATCGATTCGTAGTGTCGTCGGCCGTAAGTTCTTAATCTCGTGTTCCCATTTGAAGCTATTCTGGACAAATTTTGTCAGATTCATCGCGCATGATCGATCATTTGAAATTTCCTTTGACCAGCAGCCTAATCTCGCAGTTCCTCACAACATTCGTGTTGTAAGTTTTTGGTTTCGACGATCGTAGCTTCATCTCTTTTTGAACAGCAATCTACTGCACTGACACCGTCATGTCGAGCTCCTCTGTCCTCTGCTCAGAGCCCTCCTATTCGTCCCTCTCGATGCTGAAGACCTTCCCCTTGATCTCCTTGCCCGCGTGCTACTGCACTAGAGTTGTTTTTGGCGTCGCTCATCTCGGCCTACTCTTTGTCGTCCTCCTACTACAATGACGCTGCAATGGCGCGCACACTGCTTTCTTGTGTTCTCTGCCTCCGTGCACACTACAGTTCGTCGCGCCGCTGACGGGGTCGATCATCTTCGCCTCCTCTCTCTCGTCCTACTACACTGGAGTCATTTCCGGCGTCGATCATCTCGGCCTCCTATCTCGTCCACTGCACTGACGATACCATGGCGCGAGCACTGCATTCTCCTCCTCTGTCCACTGTCTTTACACGAGCACCGCAACTAGTTCGCCGACGGTGTCGCTCGTCATGCCGCCGACGGGGTCGCTCGTCCACGACTCCATGCTTGTCATGTCGGACACGGCCACTATCCACCGTAGTCCCCATTGTCCGGCGCACACTGCACTTCTTCTCCCCTTCCCTCTGCTAGCTCTTAACCCTGTCTACTAAGTGAAGTGCTAGCTCTTAATCATACCTCATGTGTGCAACCAAACACCGAGTTCATATGCCGTTTGGGCCAATGCAGGCAACCAAACAAAAGTGCACTTTCGTATTACCCAATGCAGGGACCCTAGATGCAGGCAACCAAACAACTTGCAGATGTCGCATATGTGACTATTTTTTTAGAGCCGGACTGGGTTGAGATGTGTATGCATTACAACTACTATTTACTACGACAACCAAATACGCCCTTAATGCTGCCATAGATGCACATCTTTTTCGCTACTGAACACGCCAGTCACGATCCGATGATTGATGGAACCCTCTGAAATCAGAGGAAGTCCACAACACTGGTCGCCATGCTCCATCCCAATCGACATCACTCCACCTACGGCCTACCTACCCACCCGACCCGCCTCACCCGGACCGGAGGGCCGGAAGTACCACATCTCCCTCACTGCCGATGGGCCTGGCCACCCACTCGTCACCTGTAAACCACCCTGTGCACGAGGCCCAGTTTCGTCAAACAATCGACGCATTAACAGCCAATCAATAGCTAGTACGTACCACATCAATCCCACATCTGTGTGTACTGTGTAGGTGAAAATAGAAAAAATGGCCTTTATCTGAAACTTCAACACAAAATGGTCCCAATCTAAAAATATTTCACGAAATGGCCTCTTTTGCATGATGCCCGGGGCTAGGGCGCCATGCTAGATAGCATGACACCCCGGGTTAGGACGTCAAGCTATTTGGCATGGCGTCCTAGGCCGGGACGTCATACTACATCCCGGAACGTCATGCTTTTAGCATGGCGCCCTAGCCGCGGGCGTCATGTAAAAGAGGATCATTTCATGAAATATTTTCAGATTTGGGTCATTTTGTGATATAAGGGCCAATTTTGTTCGTTTTCACACTGTGTAGTGTGTACTCCCATGTAGTAGTAAATCAATAGCTAGTACGTACCACATCTGTGTACTGTGTAGTGTGTACTCCCATGTAGTAGTAGCATCAGCAGAGATAGTGGCTGAAGACTTGAAGGCACGGGGACCAAATATGCCCGAGCTTGCAAGAAGCCTATAAATAACAGCAAGCTAGCTTTAGCTTCGTTAGCTTTAGCTAGCTAACTCTGGAACTTCTCTCACATCCATCTTCCTCCTCTGCTCAAGAGCACCGGCCAGGAGTTCATAGACACCGCACAGAGTGAGCTGCAGGAGGGTTGGCCGGGTGGAGTTGGAGTAGCTGGCCCGCCCGCCGCCGGCGTGAAACATCACATCGTCGGCGCCGGCCGGCCGGAGAGATCAAGTTGATGGGGAAGATGCTGGGCAAGAGCTGGCAGGAGTCGAGGCTGCTGTGGCACATCGCGTTCCCGGCGATCCTCACCGCCGTGTTCCAGTTCTCCATCGGCTTCGTCACCGTGGGCTTCGTGGGGCACATCGGCGAGGTCGAGCTCGCCGCCGTCACAGTCGTGGAGAACGTCGTCGAGGGCTTCGCCTACGGTGTCCTGGTACGCACGCCACGCGCCAACCAACCCGCATATATGCTAACGCGCATTGCTACTTTGCTAGCTCATTTCGTACTGGTAGATCCGTATATACATGTGCTTAGATGCTTCCATTCCATCTGTTAATTTGCACCAATTAACTTGGCAATTTTTTGGCGAAATCTAGTCGCACGTACGGATGCAGCATGTCTAAGTGCATGTCATAACTCTTGATTAACTGGATCATGTGTCGATCAATTCAAATAGGTTGTTAATTAGACTGCAGAATTTGTGAAGCACGTAGATATATATTAAGAGGTCAGTACTCGTAATCAAGATGCATGAGGCGCAGCTAGTAGGTATATGTATATAGCTGATTAATTAAGCTGCCTAGTAGCGACCAATGTGCCGTGCTAATGTAGGGTGGTTTGCACGTCTCCATCTAGGTCAGCTCCCGTGCGTCGCAAATCAACACCCGAGTTTGTTCCTTCCCTTGGAGACTTGGGTCAGCAGGATACCAGCAGAAACAAGGATTGATTGGTCATGCGTATATAACCTAATAAGGAACTAGCAACATGTCTCCGTGCGTGCTTGCTTAACCATAATAAAACTTGTAGCGATATAAAGAAGAGCCTAACATTGTGACCGATATTACGTACCAGCTTACGCATGAACTGGAGTGCTGGGGTTAGCAGTGATTATTTAATTTCAGTTTGCCTAGCGATCGAGACCATACCCGGCTGGCTGGCTGGCTGCTGGCCGTAAGGACCATCGATCGATCAAGCTAAGGATTCTGTTGTGCAAACATGCGTGCTCGCGTGTGCGTGCGCGTGTTTTCTACTAACTCGGCATCGAGAAAAGCCTAAGGGGTCACATGCGATAAAGCTCAGAGCAGCTCCAATGGCACGTGGTGAGCCATGTGTGTCGACCTAGCTAGCTGGTAATTGCGCGGCGGCCGACACTGCACCGTGAAGGGGCATCCATCCATGCATGCGAGTAAAGAGCCGTGCTTGCTTTCCTTCTTTAACACCGATGAAAGCAGCAAGATCGCGTTAGAAAACAAACCTCTGCTTTTGCTAGAACCTGCAACTCAAAGTACAGACGCTCTCTCCAGATCTACCTCAAAAGTTTCGGTGCAGCTGCGTGCACACAGATGTAGTACGTGTCGTGCGTGCCCATCACTCGTCGTGCCGCTGCCGCCGCACCTACTTTCGTCGTGCCAGTGGCCAGCCAAATTCGGGCTGGGTTGACCGATGAGCGAACGAGAGACAAGGACGAGACGCCACGACACGTCCGAGGGAGCCATTTTTCTGATTTCCCGGTGGTCGTTTTCCGTCGTTCGGTGCACGGGGAAAGTAGGTGGATGCACCCGATCGAACGATCGATGGACGACAACGTACTCCATCCGAACTCGAGCCACGGAAACGTGGGGATTGTGGGTGGCGACGTATGCCGCCGTCGGAGTAGTGCATGTACACATACGGCGCGTACATATCGTTCGGTTTGGCCATTTCATTGTTTGTACCTTTTTTTTTCCAAAAGGAGGGCATATTCATCCGCCTCCACATCGAGTGATGCATGCAGCAATTTTGTCAATCATTTTAAAGTGCATATTCCAGTGACAAAAATATTTGACATAAAAAAACTGCCGCACATGACTACTTCAAGAGCAAAATGAAACAGAGAACATCGGAAAATAACCATCATACATCATAAATCCTAATAGTAGCCGGCCAACCAAATCGGCTGGACAAATCCCAAGATACCATCTTTCATCGGTTGCACCCAAAGACCATTTCATTATCTAGCTGTGGCAAATGACAACCGTAGTGCGGAGCATGTAAATTGATTTTTTTTCTGCTCTTTTTTGAGTAGGTAAAGTTGGTTATTGATGGATGTTCTCCTAGATACATCCGCCAATTCTACTCTAAGGTGGAAAAAAACTACATCTTTTTTATTGCAACCAATACCAAGCATTCACTCACCTCTTCAGCATGTGTATGAGCCGCTTTATTAAGTGTTTGGTCTTTATTTATTTATCTATTTATTTTCTGTTTCACATTTCTCTTTTTATTCAAATACTATTTTGTTTTAATACATGTTTAATTTTAAATTTTAAGTAAATGCTTTAATATTCCCTACATTATATTGATACTTTTTTCCTGAAAATGTAAGGATTTTTTTAAAACAGGGATGTATGTTTTTAATTTTGTCAATATTTTTCCCACATACAATAATGTTTTTATTAACACATGATGTCTTTAGATATTCATGGACATTTGTATATGCATAAAATAGGGGTATATTCCTCATGGATTGTCTGCAAGATTTTAATAGGGAAATTGCCAAGCCAAACAGACAGTGTGAGACAGAAAACGAGCCAAGATCGTGAGGTCATGGCTCACCCTATTTTGACATCGATGGCCACCCCTCACGCCCCCACCTCCCATGTGCACCTACCACACCTCAGATATCATATGAAAATGGGGAAATATGCTCCATCTAAAAATATGTGGAAATAGCTAATGGAGCTTGAGCTCCATGGAGCCTGGAATTTGAAAGATTCAAAAATCAAATTTGTAGGTTTCAAAGAATTCTGAAAATACACACACATATCTATGGATGTATTTTTCGAAAAGGGTCACAGGATCGATGTATACTACTTGCCTGTAAAGTTTCATCACGAAATACAGGCTACCACAAGTCACGACTCACGACCGTTCATAACTATCAAGTGGCTAGCTTGGTAAGCTACCAACAGAAAATTGCGACCGTTCATACCTGGACCGATTGGCATTTGAATTTTGCTCCTTCCCGCGCACACGTGTAATGTTGATGGGATGCGTTTGCAGCTGGGCATGGGCAGCGCGCTGGAGACGTTGTGCGGGCAGGCGGTGGGCGCGGGGCAGGTGGACATGCTGGGCATCTACATCCAGCGCTCCTGGATCATCTGCGGCGCCACCGCGCTGGTGCTCGCGCCAACCTACGTCTTCGCGGCGCCCATCCTGCGTGCGCTCCACCAGCCCGCCGCCATGTCTGCCGTCGCGGGGCGGTACACGCGGTGGGTCATCCCGCAGCTGTTCGCCTACGCCGCCAACTTCCCGCTGCAGAAGTTCTTCCAGGCGCAGAGCAAGGTCTGGGCCATGACCTTCATCTCCGGCGCCGTTCTCGCCCTCCACGTCGTGCTCAACTACGTCTTCGTCACGCGCCTCGGCCACGGCCTCTTCGGCGCCGCCATGATCGGCAACGTCACTTGGTGGATCATCATCGTCGCGCAGTTCGCCTACCTCGTCTCCGGCTGCTTCCCGGAGGCATGGAAGGGGTTCTCGATGCTCGCCTTCAGCAACCTCGCCGCCTTCGTCAGACTCTCCCTCGCCTCTGCCGTCATGCTCTGGTTGGTAGATACACGAATTTAATTGAAACCTCCTAGTAGATTGCCTGAGTATCATTTTGAACGGTGCTTATAGAATTTATATGTGTGTGTGTGTGTGTGTGTGTGTGTGTGTGTGTGTGTTGTCTAGCTTGGAGCTTTGGTACTACACTGCAGTGCTCATCCTTGTGGGCCTCCTGAAGAATGCTCAACTCGAGGTTGACATCATGTCAGTCTGGTAAGCAAATCTCCATTGACAAACCTGTGACTGAACTTTGTGTACATGTAAAGAAATGGTTCAGTGATTAAACAGTTTCTGAAACCTGCAGCATCAACTACCAGCTCTGGACCCTGATGGTTGCACTAGGCTTCAATGCAGCAGTGAGGTATAATGCGCGCAACAACACAAATATAGCACTGCTAACACAAAAACTGCAACTCTACAAAAGTAGACGAAATCCACTAGTGTTTGTGCTAATGCAAAAATAATGATAATAAAAAATCTATGACATGCAGCGTTAGGGTGTCGAACGAGCTGGGCGCCAACAGGCCGAAGGCAGCCAGGTTCTCGGTGATCATGGCGGTGTCAACGTCCGCCGCCATCGGGGCGGTCTTCCTGGTTGTGTTCCTCGTCTGGAGGACCGAGCTGCCGCGCTTCTTCAGCGACAACGACGAGGTGGTGAGCGAGGCTGCAAAGCTCGGCTACCTTCTTGCAGCAACCATCTTCCTCAACAGCATCCAACCTGTGCTCTCAGGCACGTACCGCTAACACTGATGAGTTACCAAATTAATCCAATGGCAATTGGAACATCTTAACAACAAGTTGTCACTGTGCAGGTGTGGCGATAGGAGCAGGGTGGCAGACGCTTGTTGCCTTCATAAACATTGGGTGCTACTACTTGGTTGGCATCCCACTGGGGGTCCTCTTTGGCTTCAAGCTTAGACATGGTGCATTGGTAAGGACAAAATCAGATCAACCTCCAAGATGGATGCGTAATTATTATTTTTGAGAAATAAGATTGATGCATAATTATAAACGGGGAATCGGATTCTAACCTGCTCCGAATATATAACAA
Organism: Triticum urartu; assembly: GCF_056163025.1. Taxonomy (NCBI): domain Eukaryota; kingdom Viridiplantae; phylum Streptophyta; class Magnoliopsida; order Poales; family Poaceae; genus Triticum; species Triticum urartu. The sequence goes on from NC_141876.1 coordinate 53,453,082, forward strand.
TGTGTTTCTGCAGGGGATTTGGGTGGGCATGTCCATTGGCACGCTGCTGCAGACTGCTGTACTTCTCATAATTTGCTTCAGAACCAAGTGGGACAAACAGGTGTCGTACAATGCTAACTTCACCCGATCCGTCGATCACAGTTATTTTCTATACATAATGACTCGATCAAAGTTAGAGCAGATCTTTATATAAAAAATGTCTGAACTTTCAACGTGCAGGCTATGTTGGCCGAAGAGAGGATAAGGGAGTGGGGAGGAAGCAGTGATACATTGCCGGCGGCGACAACAACGGTGACAAACGGTAGCATATATAGATGATCAGATGGTTCCTGCATACAGATTGGACAATGCTATTTATATGTACATGGATAACACATATAGGTAGAATATATAGAAGTAATTAACCTGTACAGACCGAGATTGATCCAGTGTACCTCGGCTTCGTCATTGGGGAAATCGGCCTTTTAGGATCTGTTTCGATCGGAGAAATGAAATTCAACTACTAATTCATGTTTAACAAGAATTAGAATTGGGCATGCAACAGAGCCGTGAAACCGTATTAGTAGTGAAGTCAAATATAAGTTTTGTTTGGTTCAACACTTTGAAGAATCGAGCGCGCAAACACACTACAAGTAGATATATAAATGAAATACAAGTACTATAGACATGTACCGAATAATATTTTTTGAATATATAGTATTATTATATGCATAAATATGAGGCACATATATTGTGCTTCTCATATTTATACAAATTACTATTGATGTTACAATAATACATTATATATTTTCTATGAACTAATTTGTACAGTGGATTGTACTAGCTTTTCCCTTATATTTTATTGTATGTCCACATATATGCACTTTGTCTTCTTCTTGTTAGCCCATCATGTACTTTAAATATATAAAATATAATCTATTCTGAATATATTTAAATTACTAATTGTACCAACTCCATTATGAAGGAAAAAAAACTCTGACATAGCAGAGGGCCGGGGGTTTCAACCTTCTTTTCGAAGAGAAAAAATCCATGGCTCAAACCATCACACCTCTGGTAGTTCCCGCCACCTGCAAAAACGTGCTTGCCCATCGCAACAATTTGCAAAAATAAAAAAAATACAGCGGTCGGCGAGCTGCAACTGACAAAGGGGCGGTGCCACAGAGAAAACTGTGGCCAACGAGTTGAAACAGACGATTATTCAAAAGCTGGGACCGGACAATTTTCGACAACACTGGTTTCAATCAATCTCGGCCAATTTACAAAAACACGAGCATTTTTTTTAAATTCCTGAATAGTTTTTGAAAACATAAATGTTTTTTGACTCTATCAACAAAAATTGAAAAACACGAACGTTTTTTACTTTTGAAAAAGATGAACAATTTCTGAATTTCTGATTTTCATTTCAACGGGATTTTTTTTGAAATTTCCAAACATTTTTTGAAAAGACGAACACAAAATAAAGAATATGAAAATGATAACATTTTGATTTTTTTAAACACGAATATTTTTCGAAATTCATGGATATTTTCCAAAAACACTTAAATTATTTTTTTAATTTAAGAACCAAATTGTGAAAGTAGAAACCTCTTTTGACTCTCAGGCCATATTTGAAATTCCCAAAATATTTTCGAAAAAAAATTCAGAAGGAGAAATTATTAAAAACAAAAACAAGAAAGAAAAGAGAAAAACAGAAATGTGTGACTTTATGCAGCTTTTCAATTGTCGATAACCGCAAATAGGAATTTTAATTGTAACCAGGGCGCGTTGATGCAACTTGTTGTGAGATTTTTTTTAGGCAATCTCGCGAAGCTTTATTAAACTGCACCAATGTTTACAGAGATAAAAGATAGATTGCCGGGGTGTCCTAACCAAACACGGCGGCCCACCCCTAGCTTCAAGACATGCTTCGCTAGATTGTGAGCTTGGAAATTCGAGCTCCTAAATTCATGTCCAAAGTTGCAAACTGCAAAAGAAACACTGTGCTCCAAGATTTCAAGTAGAATGGCTCCATAACTAGTGGGGTTCCTTTGCTTGAGATCTTCAACTACAACCTTACAATCAGAAGCAAGGTGAAAGTACTGCACATTCAGATCATCAGCAAGTGCTAGCCCTTCCCTTATCGCGAGAGATTCCAACGTTGGAGGGTCGCTCATGCCCCTGATCACAATCGCTGATGCACCCAGGAAACCACCATTGTGGTCGCGGCATATGGCAGCCGCCACCCCTCTGCCTCGAGCCACGGCGGCATCGACATTTATCTTACTGCAACCACTCGGCGGAGGGATCCAGCTGGTTGGCCGAACGGTAGTTTGCTGCCTCCTCTCTGGCCCTGGTTCTGCTATGGTTTTGAGATCTCTCAAGTAAGACTTGATGAACTGATCTGTGGACTGAGGGCTCTGAAATACAACCTCATAAATCGCCTTGCGTCTTGCTCGCCAAATGGCCCATAAGGTCACCACTAAGACAGTGTACTCCTCCTGGCTCAGTACATCATGTAGCTTGTTGCGAGATGGCTCACCTGCAGGAGCCCGAACTGGAATGGCCCAGTAACCACAAGCCGCATCACATTGATGGCATGCCTTATTTTGTTTTTATTTTTGGTTTGTCCTTCGTTTTTTTATTTTAGCTTTTAGTAATTTTATTTATATTCCGAAATATTCCAAAAACATACTATATAAATACTACAAAATCATTTTTATAAATTTTTGGAACATTTTATTCTAGTATTAAAGAATGTTTCATTAATTCAGGAAAATATATGTCACATTTAAAATATATATTCACAAGTTTGAAAAATGTGTTCATCACATTTTCAAAAAAACATGTTTGCATAGTTCAAAACAAATTAATCATTCAAAAAAATCAACATGTATTTGAATAAAACATGTATTCAAAATATATTAAATGTGTATAATTTTTTTGCATGTATATGAAAAACATAAAAGATGTATTAAAAAGTAGACATGTGTTACAAAAGAAAGAAAAAGCTAACAATGAAACAAAAAGAGTAGCGAAGAAAAAAAATGAAAAACCCCAAGAAAGAAACAAAGAAAACAAAGTATAAAGAAAAAATAAATAAAACCGAAAAAATCATCACAGTGACAAAGAAAACTGAAATCATAATGAATAAAAAGATAAAATCAGCAAAACAAAGAAAACTGAATGAACACTATAGAAAACGGAAAGAAAAAAAAACACTGACGGAACTCCCACCAGACGCAGTGCAAGCAAAGCCATCGGGCAACACAGCTAATGGACCGGCCCATAGTCATCTGCCACAGATGAGTGCTTATTAGAATCGGTACGAGCGAGACTTAGGAGAGCAAGTAACTAGATGTTACCCTTTGAAGGGGAACTTCAGGGATCACTTTTGGTCCTCTGAAAGCATGTCGGTGAACACCATGTAGGCTCCGTGTTCTTCAGGGTATTCGTCTTGTACTGCGCCGACTGGCCTGACAGCCGGCTGCTGGGGCGTATGGTCCTTTGAAGTAGACATGATGGACGCCAAGCTGCCGGCTGCTGGGATCATTGGCCATACTGGTAAACACCACGTAGGCTCCGTGTTCTTCAGGGTATTCATCTTATACTGCGCCGACTGGCCTGACAGCCGGCTGCTGGGGTGGAGGCGGAGGCGGCTGCCCAGCGGGCGGGGGTGGCAAGAGGCCGTCTCCCTTGGCGATCCTGGTGAGCCAGTGGCACTTCCAGGTGGTGTGATTCGATGGCTTCGCGCCGCTATGGAACTTGCAAGGTCCATCCAGGGTCTGCTCGTAGGAGAAGGCCGGCAACCAGTTTGGCTTGCCGCCTTTCTGTCGCTTGGGTGAAGGCTGCTCATCCGGCTGCTGGGCTTCAACGGTCGCGACCTGTCGGCTGCCGGAAGCCGACTGCGGGGCCTTGCGCTTGTGGTTGCCCTGCTGTTGTCGCCGGTTGGCGTCTCCCGCCGGAGTTCTTGGAGCTTGAGGGGCCACTTTGCCAGTTGTGCTGATTTGAATCTCCACCTTCATGGAGGAGTCGGCCGTGGCGTACTTATCCGCTATGATCAGCAGCTCGTCAAGGGTTTCTGACTCGTCGCAGAGGAGTTTGTGCTTGAGGAGGGTGCCTTCTCTGCACCCGGCTGTGAAATACTCGATGGCTTGCACCTCGTGCACGCCCTCGCAGGAGTTCCGAAGCTCGGCCCAACGCGTGAGGTAATCGCGAGTCGACTCGTCGGGGCCTTGCACGCACAAGGAGAGCTGACGAGGCTTGGGAGGACGCTTGTACGTGCTGGTGAAATTGCGGACGAACGCTTCGGTGAAGTCGACCCAGCTGTTGATGCTGCGGGGCTTCACGCTGTTCAGCCATGTCCGGACCGTGCCCTGGAGCATGAGCAGAACGTACTTTACAGCGACACGCTTGTTGCCGTTTGCTATGCTGACAGCCGTGGAGTAGTTGACTAGCCAGTCTCCCGGCTTCACGGAGCCGGTATACTTGGGCGTGTCTCTTGGGAGCGTGAACCCTCTGGGAAAGGGCTCGTCCCGAATGCGGGGCCCGAATAAGGCGGACCCAGCTCGTCTTCTTCTTCCAGCGCTAGGGATCGGTGAAGTCGGTCGATCCGGCGGCGGGCGTCATTCTCTCCAACTCCCTCTCGGCGGCCAAGGCAGTCGCTGAGAGTCGGATGGTCAACAGGCGGCGGGGAGACTCGCCTCTCCTTGCGAGGAAGGGGAGGCGGACAGTCGTCCCGTCGTTCCACTGCTCTTGGGCGGCCGTCTCGGTCGCGCTCTATGGTAATGTGAGTCCGACTGTGGCTGACAGCCGGATCCTTGTCTCTACTTCCTCGGGCGCCGCCAGTCGGCATCCGAGACGTCGCGCCTTGATCTTGGCGAAGGTCGTCGTTTTGCCGCTGCGGCGCCTCCGTGCGGCAGCCGTCCTCGTTCTGCGTGGCAGCCGCGTCGAGGAGCCGCTACACTCGCTCCATCATGAGGTGGCGTTCTTCGCCCTCAAAATTGTCCAGCTCGTCCGCCGTTGCCTGAGCGGCTCGGATGTTTTCCGCTGGTGTAGCATACACAGGGCGGCTTGCCCCAAACAGGTTGGCGATGGCTACGCCACGCTGCTGGACCGTGCCAAGGCGGCTGGGCCCCGCCGGGGCCGGCGAGCCACCGACGGCGCGATCCATCTCCCGTTGGTAGGCTTCTGACAAGCGTCTCATGCTGGCCAGCTTCTTCGCGCCTTCAACGAGCTGAAGGCGGCGCGCCACCAACGTCTCTGCGTCAGCGTCTTCTAGAATGGGCGTAGTTAGGTCTTGTAGCACCGCGCCAAGTGAGTTGTGCGCTCCTCCGTCGGGAAGCTCGTCATGACTGTTGACGAGCACCTCGGTGACGGCGCTTCCGCCGCTCTCCGCGCGAGGGAGAGGTTCGTCGTAGACCACCACATTAGTGGGGAATGCGTCGAGCGACGCGGTGTCGGAGTCGACCAACATCGAGTCGGTGGAGCCTACGGACTCCAAGTCTATGGCAGGCTCGCCGGAAACGTGGAGTTGATTGAGGAGGCCCGCGAGGAGGCTCTCGGAGCCGTCCGTGCCTGCGTTGGATGCAGGTTCGTCGAAGAGGCGAACCTCGCCGACAAGTTCGGCCAGGCAGCTGGCTGCGCAGGCGATCTCAACGCCGCGCAGCGCGTCGGCGCAAACTCCGTCTGACGTGCCTGGCTGGCTGCGCTCGCCAGGGAGGAAAAGGGTTCCCGTCCAGAATAGGTCTCCGGACGGCGGTGCACCAGACCCCACGGTGGGCGCCAAATGTCGGGGGTTAGGTGCGACATATGCCAAAGGATGGCTTATCATGGTGGGGGCGAGTAGAACATCGCCGATGCCTGGAAACGGGATAAGGCGAAGACATGCACGCCGGCGAATCTTACCCAGCTTCAGGGCTCTCCGGGGAGATAATACCCCTACTGCTGCTCTGCGGGGTCTCCGCATGATCACTATGGCAAAGTGCTTACACGGTTGCTCCTTGAGCTGTTTCCGGAGGTAGGAGAGGGCAAGGCTAGCTCTCTCCCTTCTATACGACCTGGCCTAGAGCTAATGGGTTCCAACCCTTTGCATGGGTGCCCCGGGGGGTTTATATAGGCCTTCCCCCCAGGGGTACAATGGTAATCCGACTGGACGCGGGCCCAGCCGTCAGCGCCTCTGGCCTCCGTCTTCTCCGCCGACCGCTGGGGCCCGCCGACTGGCCTGGTACGGAGCCGACAGGCTGCGTCCGCCGCGGGCGGGTCTTGCCGGCGGCTGGTCACTGTAGCCGTGCTTCTGATGACGCGGGCTTGATCATGGGGTTGTGGAAACAGCCCCGCCGCTTGGCGGGCGATCACTATTGCCACTCTCCATCAAATCTTGATTAATGGCGCGTGGACCCCGGGGGAGGGCTCAGCCGACTCCCCGGGGCCGACTCCCGACGGGTCCGACTGGTGATCCTCTTGCCGTCTTCTGGGGTCCCACTGACTGGTGGGACCCGCTGCCTCTGGGCCATACAGACAAGCCGTCGTGGGTGCAGGATTCGGTCCTGCGGTGCTGATGTCAGGGCCGGCATGGCAATAGTGCCGCGCCGCACGGAGATCTTCCGGGGTACGGCGTGCTGTGGCCATGCCTGCCCTCGGTAAGGGGCGGGAGTGGGCTTCACTGTAGCCACTCCCCTGCCTCGTCCCTCTCGATGGGGTCATGGGGTTTGTTGGAATCGCAGGCCGACTCCCCAAAGCCGGCTTCTCTGGAAGTCGCCATTCAGGAGTCGGCTTATCCCTGCAGTCGTCCCTGGGACTCGGTCGTGAGTGGTCAGTCGGCCGTCTTGCCGTCGGCTCCTTAGAAGGCGGCCCTTCGTCTTGGGGTCTTGAGGGGCGCAGCCTGCCCCGATGTCTTAAAAGGTTCTGGGCCTCGGGTTGGCCTACCCGTGGCCCATTACTCCGACAGTAGTCCCCGAAGCTGATGAGGCGCCGCGGACGATCGGCCGAGAAGCCTCAGCAGTTTCTCCTTCCGGGTCCTCAACACATCGTTCCTGGTTGACTTCCGCCGGGCCGACTAGAAGGAGTCGGACTCGCCCAACTCTGACTCGCTCAATATTTCAAACGTCATGGCGGGATCCAAGTAGCGTGCTTGCTAAGCCTCCGGGCCGCCGCCCGTTCTAGGCCTGTCATGCGATGACTCGTGGCTGGGCCATTCTGCCAGCCTACGCATGCGATGGGACAGGCCCATAGGCGGGGCCCGCCACTACCGCGCCTCGGCGCCCGAGCGGATCCGCCGCGCCCCCGGCGGACGGTTGGGATTCCCGTGGAGTTACTGCGCGCAGTAACTTTGTCGTGGAACGTGGGGTCGTGGGGCCGTGGGCGCAGTAAATCCCACGACCGCCCCCTCGGCTCCGCAGCCCACGAGGCTATAAGTAGGGGAAAGAGGGGGGTACGCGCGCCCCTCCTTCCCACTACTGCTCGCTCTCCTCCTTCTTCTTCTTCTCGCTCTCCTCCTCCTTCTTCTTCTTCTTCTTCGCTTTGCCGTGCGCCCAAGCTTCGACGAACGCCGCGGCGATCAGCCTGCAATGAGTTCTTCCTCTGCCGCTGCGCCTCCCCCGGTGCGCTCCGGCACCTGGGACGGCTCCGAATTTCACGACGACCACGTCGAGTTCCTCCGCCGGACTCGTCGGCTCCCCGGCGAGGATCACGTGCGGGTGCGTCTTGCGCCGAAGGGGGAGATTTCCCCCGCGCCGCAGGAGGGCGAGCGGGTCATCTTCCGCTCGCACTGCTTGCGCAGGTTGGGGCTGCCGGCGAGCAGTTTCTTCCGATCCTTCCTGGAGTTCTACGGCCTCCAACCACACCACCTCACCCCCAACATGATGGTGCTGCTGTCCGCCTTCGTGGCCTTGTGCGAAGTCTTCCTCGGAGTCCTCCCCACCCTCGAGCTCTGGGGGGAGTTCTTCTTCTCCAAGCTCGGCACCCAGGCTGCAGGTGTGCCGGCTCAATGCGGCGCCTTTATCGCCGTGCGAAGGTCGGGGGCCGACAACCCCTTCCCCTCCATCTCGCTGATAAAGTCGGTGAAGATGTGGCATAGATCGTATTTCTACGTCAGGAGCGTCGCTGCGAGGGGCGACTGGGTCAACCTGCCGGCTTTCGAAGCCGGCCCGCCGGCTGGGAGACTACCCAACTGGTCGTACCGGGCCAAGTCGCTGACGCCTGCGGGAGCCGGCGCCATCGCGTGACTCCGAGTGCTGACGCAGTCGGAGGGCTTGACTGGTCCAGACCTGCTGGCCGCCTTTGTGGCGCGCCGAGTTCTCCCGCTCCAAGGCCGCCCCATATGATATGCCAAATGAGCGGGCACCGCGACCCGAGTCGGATGTGCACCAAGGACATGCCTCACGAGGAGGTGGCCTTCATGGTGAACTACCTCTCGGACAGCAAGCTCTTGGAGGATTGGCGGTTCGGTAAGGAGCCGTACTCCCGCGCCAACCCTCCGCCCGTGGTGAGTTGCCTTTTCTTTCTTTCTTTTAATTGTCTTCTTTCTCGCCAAGTCTGTTTTGACCAGTCGGCTTTGGTCAGAATCCCCTCCTCCATCCAGCAGCCGGCACCTCGGGGCCGGCTCGCGAGTTCCTTGCCGACCGGGCAGAGAGTGACGTTGACGACCCCGATCTGGGGGCGGCGGCTCTAGAAGACGACTCCGAGGGAGGAGGAGGAGCGGCAGGCGACTTCAGGCCTTCGGCCACTTTCGTCGACTGGCCTGACGACGACGCCGAGGGAGAAGTCGCCCCCGCCATCGGCCAGGAGCCAGCCAGCCTGGTGCAGGCTCTTCTGCCGCGTCGGGTGCTTCAGGCGGCGTGAAGAAGTGCCGGGCCGTGCCGACCTTGTTCAGCAGTCGGCCGAAAAAACCCAAGGGTTCGGCTGCGGTGACCCAGCGGGACGAGGCGGTTGCGAAGGCCATCCGCTTTCGTAAGGAGGTGAAGAAGCCGCCATTGGTCTCCGCGTGAGTATTCTGTCTCGATGCTTTATTCTTTCTTTGTGACTTTGCCTGAGTCTTTTGCTTGCTTCCCTTACTTCAGGGCTCCCCTAACTCTTGAGAGGGCCACCGCCGCCTCCGCCATGGGGTCAGCGGAGACGTCCGCCACCACTCGACGGATTGACCCCGCTGCTGACCTCCGGGAGGCGACAGAGCGGAATGCGCAGGAGAAGCGCAACGAAGAAGAGGCCGTTCGCCTGGAGAAGGCGGAGGCCTCCGCCAAGAAAAAACTGGCGGAGGCCGAAGCCACCGCCGCGACGAAGCGGCAGGCTGAGGAGGCGGCACGCCGTCAATCGGCGGTGTTCATCACCCTGCTAAACTCTGCGCCGCCGCCTCCGGAGGTCGCGGGGCAGACTGGGGAAGCCGGCGGCGAGAACCCCGTCGTGGAGAGGGAAGGCGGCGGCTCCTCTACACCGGACGTGATCGTTCCGCCGCCGCCTCCGCCGCCGTCTGAGAGGGCGCAAGGCAAGCAGCCAGCGGACCCTCCGGTGCCACCGACCGAGGACGAGGCCGTGGCGAGGTTACTGCTCCAAGTCGGCTCGCCGACGTGCCGGCGTCTAGAGAAGGTGACTTCGGCACCCCCCCTGGAGGCCGGCACCGCCAGTTCGGCGATCCCAGATGCCGAAGCGACGAGCGCCGCGCCCATTGGGTGGGTGCGAGGAGGCGGCACAGGGCCGCTGAACCAGGCGCTCCTGAACGTCCAGGCGAAGCTTCGTGCTGAGGGCGACGCTCTCCAGAATTGCACCAAGGCGTACCTGGCGTCGCGGGCAGCCGTCCGGGTATGTTTTTTTCCTTTGGTTCTTGTTTCCTTGTTCCTCTCTGTGGGGGCGCGCCAGCGCACCCACTGGGTGTAGTCCCCGAGTTTCGGACTGGCTGCTGAGCAGGCGGCCCGGAACTCCAGTTGATGAACTCTGGGTACTAAGTTTTTGTCTGAAACACTTGATGCAGGACTACCACAACCTCCGCGTCACTGCCTTCAACCGTAACGTTGAAGAGCTGGGCAAGCGGACCGCCGATTTGTTGGGGAGCCGGAGTAAGTCCTTTTCCTTCTTTGCGGGGGCGCGCTGGCGCACCCGCGGGCTGTAGTCCCCGAGATTCGGGCCGACTGCTGAGCAGTCAGGCCGGATCTCCCCGGCGATCTTCTTTATTGATGACTTAACGCCTTCTTTCTTTCTTCTTTTCAGGAGCCAACGCTGCCCTTCAACAGCAGCTGAGCGAAGCTAACTCCGCATTGCGCGCCAAAGGGGAGGAGTGCAGCAAGCTCGCCACGGAGCACGATCTACTGGCCACCCAATTGGCAGAGTAGAAGGAGCTGCTTGCGAAGACGCAGAGGGAGGCGGAAGAGACGGAAACCGCCCTCCTGGCCGAGTTCGCGAGCGAGCACTCCTCCTGGTCTGACAAGGAGGCGATGCTGGCCTCCGGCTTCCATGAGATTGAAGACATCGTTGATGGTGAGTTTCTTTACTTTCTTTCTTCGAGCTGCCGATTATAAGTCGTGCCGACTCCTGGTTTTTGATTTGCTTCTTCGTTTCTTCCATCTTGGCAGACTTCTTTCCTGGGCACTCGCAGGCCGCATCCAAGCCGTCGAGGCTGACCATGAAGGTCGGAGGGCGGAGGGCGCAGAGATCGCCGCTGACGCCCCCTGAACCCTTGACGAGCACATCCTGAGCATGGAGGCTCGCCTTCGGCCAGCTCACCGGATGCTGCGCCGGCTTCAGCGTGTTGGTGCCCAGGCGATTGCCGCCCTGTGGCCGGACATGCAGGCTCCACGCACCCCCAGCCTGACGGCCGACTGGCTAGAGGTCGCGGCTGGTCGTCTTGAGGCCTGGAAAGGCTCTTCGGCCGAGCTGGAGCACGCCGGGCCTTGGAGTTCGTCAAGGCGTGGTATCCGGGGCTGGATCTAGACCGGCTGGCCACACTTCGGTCGGAGGCCCAGCCGGAGCTGGCAGCTGTGGAAGACGCCCTCGTCAAGCGTGCTACGACGATCGCTGAGTACACCGACACCAGCATCTTCGTCCCCGAGCGGTCTGAAGACGGCTTGGAGGTACCGTCGGAGTGGTTTGGGATGAACCCAGACTACGGCGAGGACTCGGCGGAGGTGATTGGCTCCAGCGTCGAGGAGGAAGGCGAGGCGGAGGACGGAGGCGAGACAGAGGCACCAGAAGACGGGGCAGACGGCCAGCCTCAGCTCGACCACGCCTCCAGCAACGAGCCGCGTGCGACCGAGTCGACCGCCGCCGGAGGCGATCAGGCCGAGACTACCCAGCCAGCCGCCCCGATGCCTGACGCTGCCGCCTCCTCCGACCCTCCAAATCCGTCTGCTGCTTCCTAAGCTGCCGCTTTATCTTTATTTTATCTGCTTCAGTAGTCTTTGAAGAACTTGTTAATTCGCACAATTCCACCCGCCGGGTGTATTTTGAACTTCTGCTCGAAGATTCGGCCAAGGGCCTATGTTATGTAAATATATTTATCCGAGTTCTATCTTTTCTTGCTCATTGCTCTTTTGGCTTTTTTCCTTTGCCGCTTTCTCTTAGTTGCCTGCCTTGCCAATCGGACAGCCGCTCTGCGGACTGCCGCTGGATCAAATGCTTGGCTAATTTGGGAAGGCAAGTACTTAGCCGTTTTTAAGAGTTTTTTGAGCAAGTTGAATAGAAAGCGGCAATCCGACTATTCGAGAGTCGGTTTGTGAAAAAGGGTTGGAAGCCGTTTTGAGCTATGTTTTATGCTTTGAATCCTTAGCCCTTTTTCATGAAAATGCCCATTCTACCTTACTTCTGCCCACCGTACAGTCGCTCTGCGAGCTGTGGCTTCTGACAGGAGACAGTTTAGGCGTTTACACACTACTTGTCCGACTGTAGGAAGCATTTCATAGTGCAAGGCGGCAAATCCCCGGGCTGACTTGTCGAGCCCGGTGCCAAACGGCATAACAAAGAGTAACATACTTGTAGGCATAATTTTTATCATACAGACAAAAGAGGGCAGTCCCCAAGATCGTCTCGGGGGGCCCGAAGTCTTGGTACTTTAATACAAAGGGTAGCGTGGTACATACTGCATTAATTATAAAATCTTCGGAGGAGATTTGCATTCCACGGCCGCTCTGTCTCTTTGCCGGAGTCGTCCCTCTTGCGTGCTCGGGGCTTCTGAGCGTCAATCAGGTAATAGGAGTCGTTGCCCAGTACTTTGCTAATGATGAAAGGGCCTTCCCAAGGCGCCGACAGCTTGTGCTGGTCAGCTGTTCGCTGGATCAGCCGGAGCACAAGGTCGCCTTCTTGGAAAGATCTTGGCTTGACCTTCCTATTGTGGTATCGGCGCAGGCTCTGTTGGTAGATGCTGGACTGGCTGAGTGCCAACAGCCGTCCCTCTTCTAGCAGATCGACACCGTCTTGTCGTGCTTCTTCTGCTTCCTCCTCGGTGTACATGGTGACTCGTGGGGAGTCGAACTCTATGTCCGTTGGGATGACGGCTTCGGCACCGTAGACGAGGAAGAAAGGCGTGAAGCCGGTTGACTTGTTTGGAGTCGTGCGCAGACTCCAGAGGACGGCTGGTAGCTTGTCGAGCCAGCAACCAGCCGAGCGCTCCAGAGGCTCGATCAGCCGGGGTTTGATGCCGGACAAGATGAGGCCGTTTGCTCGCTCCACCTGGCCGTTTGACTGTGGATGGGCAACGGATGCTAGGTTCAGTCGGATGCCCTGTGTTGCGCAAAAATGGGCGAAGGCGCCTTTGGCAAAATTTGTGCCGTTATCGGTGATGATGCTGTGTGGTATGCCATACCGAATTGTGATATCGGCGATGAAAGTCACGGCAGTCGGACCGTTCAACTTCTTGATTGGCTTCGCTTCTATCCACTTGGTGAACTTGTCCACTGCGACAATTAAGTGAGTTAAGCCACCTCGTGCTGTCTTGAATGGTCCCACCATGTCTAGACCCCAAACTGCGAAAGGCCAGGCAATGGGGATGGTCTTGAGTGCAGAAGCCGGCTGGTGCGGCTTGGAGCTGAACTTCTGGCACCTTTTGCATTTTTGGACCAACTCCTTGGCCTCTTCTAGGGCAGTCGGCCAGAAGAAACCGTGTCGAAAGGCTTTGGCGATGAGTGCTCTTGAAGCCGCATGGTGGCCGCACTCGCCTTGGCGGATGTCTTTGAGAATTGCTTGGCCTTGCTCTGGCTCTACGCAGCGCTGGTGGACACCAGTGACGCTGTGCCTGACCAGCTCTCTGTTGATTATGGTGTAGGCTGCCGCTCGGCGTTGTATTTGCCGAGCTGAGGTCTCATCAGTCAGAAGCTCTTTGCTCACCAGGAATTTGAGGATGGGCTGGGCCCATGAGGGTGCTGCTATTTCTTCGACTGCCAGAACTGCGACTTGGACGAGGGTGGTTGGGCTGGGAGGCGGCGGGTTGGAGTCAACAACCACTTGCTGGGTTAATGAAGTCCCCAGGCCGACTGGTGCGGCCCTTGGGTCGAGTTCTGGAGTCTTCGAGTCCGCCGCCGCAGTCCCCGGGCCGGGTTCGACAGTGGCGGCTTTGGAGCCATCTGCCAAAATCCCCGTACCGACCGCTGGGGCTCTGGAGTCGGATCCGACGTCTTCGGGAGGAGCCGGCACAAAAATGGAGTCTGATTCTGGTGAAGGCTTGACAGACGGCTTGAGGAGGCGTTGAAGGGCGACGTCGGATGGTATTGCTTGGCGGGTAGAGCCAATTCGTGCCAAGGCGTCTGCTTGGTCGTTGTCGTTTCTTGGCACATGGAGGAACTCGCACCCTTCGAAATACCCGCTGAGTTGATGTACGAGGAAACGGTAACTCGCCATGTTTGCGTCTTTCGTGTCCCAGTCACCAGATGACTGCTGGACGACTAAGTCCGAGTCGCCATAACACAAGATCCGGCGGATGCCAAGTTCCTTGGCAAGCCGGAGCCCGTGAATGAGCGCCTCGTACTCGGCAACGTTGTTGGAGGCGGCAAAATGGATTTGCAGTGCGTATTTGAGCTTGTCGCCTTTAGGAGAGGTGAGGACAACGCTGGCTCCCAAGCCGGTGCGCATCTTGGAGCCGTCGAAATGCATCCGCCAATGGGTGGAGTCAGGCGCTGGAGGCAGGTACTGGGTCTCGGCCCAGTCGACGAGGAAGTCGGCCAGTGCTTGTGACTTGATAGCGGTGCGAGGCTGGTAGTGGATGGTGTAAGGAGCCAGCTCTATGGCCCACTTGGCCACTCGGCCAGAAGCATCTCGGCTACCAATGTTCTCGGCAAGCGGGGCCGTGCAGACCATCGTGATTGGATGCTCTTGAAAGTAAGGCTTCAATTTCTTGGCAGCAAAGTGTACGCCATAGCACATCTTCTGGTAGTGGGGGTAGTTCTGCTTGGAGGTCGACAGTACTTCACTCAGGTAATATACCGGTCTCTGAATAGGTAGCGCCTTGCCTTCTTCCTTGCGTTCCACTACAATGACCGTGCTGACCACCCGGCTGGTGGCGGCGACGTACAGGAGCATAGGTTCCTTGGGGGTCGGAGCCGCCAGGACGGGTGGAGTACTCAACATCTTCTTCAACTGGAGAAAATCTTCGTCCGCCTTATGGTTCCACTCGAAAAAGTGGTTTTCTTCATGAGTTGGTATAGGGGGAGAGCTTTCTCGCCCAGCCGACTCATGAATCGGCTGATGGACGCCAAGCAGCCGGTGAACTTTTGCACGTCCAGCAGTCGGCTGGGTACCTCCATTCTCTCAATGGCCTTGATCTTTACTGGGTTGCATTATATGCCGCGTTCAGAGACCAGGAAGCCAAGGAGCTGGCCGGCTGGTACTCCGAAGACACATTTCTCAGGATTGAGCTTGATCTGGAATCGGCACAGGTTCTCAAAGGTCTCCTTGAGGTCTTCCAGCAGTGTTCCATGCTTTTCTGTCTTCACCACCACGTCGTCCACATAGACGTGGGCGTTCCTGCCGAGCTGCTTGAGGAGGCACTTCTGCATGCAACGCTGAAAGGTGGCGCCGGCATTCCTCAAGCCGAACGTCATGGTGAGGTAGCAGAAGTCTCCAAACGGTGTGATGAAGGCGGTCTTCAGTCTGTCAGCCGGGTTCAGCTTGATCTGGTGATATCCTGAGTATGCATCCAAAAAACTCAACAATTCGCATCCGGTTGTGGAGTCTATCACCTGGTCGATTCTTGGTAGAGCAAATGGGTCCTTGGGGAAGGCCTTGTTGAGGCTCGTGTAGTCAATACACATTCGCCACTGCTTGTTCTTCTTCAGTACCAGGACCGGATTTGCTAGCCATTCTGGAAAGAACACTTCCATAATGAAGCCGGCTGCGAGGAGTCGGGCTATCTCTTCTCCGAAAACTCTTCTCTTCTCTTCTGATAGGCGGCGCAGGGGCTGCCTGACCGGCTTTGCATCAGATCAGACATGTAACTTGTGCTCGGCGAATTCCGTCGGTACACCTGGCATGTCTTTGGGGGACCATGCAAAAATGTCCCGATTCTCACGGAGGAAATCGACGAGCTCGCCTTCCTATTTGATGTCGAGGTTTGCACCTACGACAGCGTACCTCTCTGGGTGTTCCGGATCCAAGGGTATCTTCTTTGTCTCTTTGGCCGGTTTGAACGAACCTTCAGCCTCTGACTCCTTTGGGTTGGGCGATACCTCTGGCTGCTTGCCGGCCATCGCCACAACTCGCTCAAGGAGCCGCTTCTCGTCCGCGATTACCAGGGACTCGGCCAGTCGACTGCTCTCAGCCGCACAGGCAGACGATTTCTGGTAGTCGCCGGCCACAGTCAGAATTCCCTTGGAACTAGGCATCTTCATCTTGAGGTAGGCATAGTGGGGGACCGCCATGAACTTGGCCAAGGCGGGTCGGCCGAGTAGCGCATGGTATGGGCTCTCGAGGTCCACCACCTCAAACCAAACAGACTCTCGGCGGAAGTGATCTTTGTCTTCAAAGAGGACGTCCATCAGGATCTTGCCGATTGGTGAGCAGGAAAGCCCAGGAACAATGCCGTGGAACACAGTCCGGCTGCTCTGAAGCTGTCTTTGCTTGATTCCTAACTTCTTCATGGTGTCCTTGTACAGGATATTGATGCTGCTGCCTCCGTCTATCAGAACCCGTGAGAAACGCATGGCTCATCTATCCGTAGCAAAGGTGGTGTCCAAGACCAAGGCATAGGAGCCCGGACTTGGCATCACCTCTGGGTGGTCAGCCCTGCTCCAGCTGATGGGCTTCTCGGACCAGTGCATGAACTCTGGCGTCTCTGATGCTACCGCATTCACTTCTTGTCGCTGCAGCCGCCTGCTGCGTCGATCATCGGCCATACTGGTAAACACCACGTAGGCTCTGTGTTCTTCAGGGTATTCGTCTTGTACTGCACCGAATGGCCTGACAGCCGGCTGCTGGAGCGGAGGCGGAGGCGGTTGCCCAGAAGGCGGGGGTGGCAGGAGGCCGTCTCCCTTGGCGATCCTGGTGAGCCAGTGGCACTTCCGGGTGGTGTGATTCGACGGCTTCGCGCCGCTATGGAACTTGCAAGGTCCATCCAGGGTCTGCTCGTACGAGAAGGCCGGCAACCAGTTTGGTTTGCCGCCTTTCTATCGCTTGGGCGGAGGCTGCTCATCCGGCTGCTGGGCTTCAACGGTCGCGACCTGCCGGCTGCCGGAAGCCGGCTGCAGGGCCTTGCGCTTGTGGTCGCCCTGCTGTTGTCGCCGGTTGGCGTCTCCCGCCGGAGTTCTTGGAGCTTGAGGGGCCACTTTGCCAGTTGTGCTGATTTGAATCTCCGCCTTCATGGAGGAGTCGGCCGTGGCGTACTTGTCCGCTATGATCAGCAGCTCGTCGAGGGTTTCTGGCTCGTCGCAGAGGAGTTTGTGCTTGAGGAGGGTGCCTTCTCTGCACCCGGCTGTGAAATACTCGATGGCCTGCACCTTGTGCACGCCCTCGCAGGAGTTCCGAAGCTCGGCCCAACGCGTGAGGTAATCGTGAGTCGACTCGTCGGGGCCTTGCACGCACAAGGAGAGCTGACAAGACTTGGGAGGACGCTTGTACGTGCTAGTGAAGTTGCGGACGAACGCTTCGGTGAAGTCGACCCAGCTGTTGATGCTGCAGGGCTTCAGGCTGTTCAGCCATGTCCGGGCCGTGCCCTAGAGCATGAGCGGAACGTACTTTACGGCGACACGATTGTTGCCGTTTGCTATGCTGACAGCCGTGGAGTAGTCGACTAGCCAGTCTTCCGGCTTCACGGAGCCGGTATACTTGGGCGTGTGTCTTGGGAGCGTGAACCCTCTGGGAAAGGGCTCGTCCCGAATGCGGGGCCCGAAACAAGGCGGACCCAACTCGTCTTCTTCTTCCAGCGCTAGGGATCGGTGAAGTCGGTCGATCCGGTGGCGGGCGTCATTCTCTCCAACTCCCTCTCGGCGGCCAAGGCGGTCGCCGAGAGTCGGATGGTCAACAGGCGGCGGGGAGACTCGCCTCTCCTTGCGAGGAGGGGGAGGCGGACAGTCATCCCGTCGTTCCACTGCTCTTGGGCGGCCGTTTCGGTCACGCTCTATGGTAATGTGAGTCCGACTGTGGCTGACAGCCGGATCCTTGTCTCTTCTTCCTCGGGCGCCGCCAGTCGGCGTCTGAGACATCGCGCCTTGATCTCAGCGAAGGTCGTCATTTTGCCGCTGCGGTGCCTCCGTGCGGCAGCCGGCCTCGTTCTGCGCGGCAGCTGCGTTGAGGAGCCGCTGGACTCGCTCCATCATGAGGCGGCGTTCTTCGGCCTCGAAATTTTCCAGCTCGTCCGCCGCTGCCTGAGCGGCTCGGATGTTCTCCGCTGGTGTAGCGTACACAGGGCGGCTTGCCCCAAACAGGTTGGCGATGGCTATGCCGCGTTGCTGGACCGTGCCAAGGCGGCTGGGCCCCGCCGGGGCCGGCGAGCCGCCGACGGCGCGATCCATCTCCCGCTGGTAGGCTTCTGACAAGTTTCTCATGCTGGCCAGCTTCTTCGCGCCTTCAACGAGTTGAAGGCGGCGCGCCTCCAACGTCTCTGCCTCAGCGTCTTCTGAAATGGGCGCAGTTAGGTCTTGTAGCGCCGTGCCGAGTGAGTCGTGCGCTCCTCCGCTGGGGAGCTCGTCATGACTGATGATGAGCACCTCGGTGACGGTGCTTCCGTCGCTCTCCGCGCGAGGGAGAGGTTCGTCGTAGACCACCACATTAGTGGGGAATGCGTCGAGCGACGCGGTGTCAGAGTGGACCAGCATCAGGTCGGTGGAGCCTACGGACTCCAAGTCTACGACAGGCTCGCCGGAAACGTGGAGTTGATCGAGGAGGCCCGCGAGGAGGCTCTCGGAGCCGCCCGTGCCTGCATTGGATGCAGGTTCGTCGGAGAGGCGAACCTCGCCAACAAGTTCGGCCAGGCAGCTGGCTGCGCAGGCGATCTCAACGCCGCGCAGCGCGTCGGCGCAAACTCCGTGTGGCGTGCCTGGCTGGCTGCGCTCGCCAGCACTACTAGGGAAAAGGCTAGCAGCAGCGCGGGTTTTAGACCTATCAGTAGCGCGGGGTGGTGCGCTATTGTAAGGCGCTATAGCTAACGAATAGCAGTAGCGTGCCTCCACCCACGCTACGGCTAAATCGACTTAGTAGCAGCGAGTTCCAGGAGGAGTGCTGCTGGTAATTAGTAGTAGCGCTTCTCTCTGCCCGCGCTGCTACTTATTTCGTATTTTATTTCTTTTTTATTTCATGTTGTATTCATACACCTTTGCACAAATTTTCATACAACAGGAATTTACAAATTGTTTTTACATCATAATGAGTTATTACATCACGGGGTGAAAGAATCGTGTGGACTAGTTTCAAGTGGACGGACATCCACTTGAAACTAATCCGCGGTTCTTTCACCCAATGATATAATAAATATCATCATCATCATCATCATATCATTGGTCACTAGTCGTAATCACAAGTACTCCTCACATCTTCAACTCTAACACATTGTATCACATAATAAACATATTGTACCTCATAGGACCTACTACATTCTCTTAGGACCTACTATATTCTCTAAGGTAAAATAGCAAAAACCAAGATAGCCCCTCGCTCTCCATTATGAAGAATGTAGATTATCCTGTCTCCAATTCTTGCCTTTCGCTTAATATTGCTTCCAAAAACCTCCTTACGAATGTCCAAACATTTTTTTCACTCTTTGATTAGCATGTGTTCACCGGTTTCAGAAATTCGATATGCACAGGTGAGATCCGTAGGATGACCTGGCTGTAGGTTCAGAACTTCAAGGTGACCATTGTAATACATTAGATGAGGCACACAATCCATCGGGATTTTCTGTTGAAAAACATAGTAATAACTTCGTAGTTAGCAATGATGTACTAGTTTTAGAAGTATGCAAAAGATGCACGGATGTCGTAATAGTAAAATATCTTACCAGGGTATCTCCATAGAAGTTATCGTGGTTCAACACGTGCACTAGTGGCACATATTCACCATAATTTGGAGGAGTTCGATAATAGGTATTGTAATTCTCAAAAAAAGTACAATAAGCAATCAGATGATTTTTCTCCTTATAAGTTAATTCGGAGCCATCAGTGTAGTGGGTTTTGTCTACCATCTTCTGCACATTCTTTGAAGATTCAAAATAAGCTGTCAATGGAAATAAGCTGTCAACTATTTTGAAATAAACAATATAAATTAGTTAATAACTATGTTTGAGAAACTCACATTGCGGTAGAATCGGAAGCGTATCAACAAGGACCCAAATGTCCATATTGTCTTGCTCGATGTCAGGATCACCAAGATCCATGCTGACAATCATACCCTCATAAAAACCATACATTTTGCAAAGTGCTTCCCAATTTTGGCAACCAAAATGGGTTACGCTCTGAGAATTGTACAAATTTACTTCAAAATCGATATCATGATGGGTCCTTAGGTGTATTTTCTTTGTTTGAAAATTTTCATGGTCTTCAAAACCCATCCTCTCCAAGACATAGCGTCTTGCATGGCATGGGATAAGCTAGTCGAATTGTAAAAGATGAAAATTAGACGTTAAAATAGTTGAAGTCATGCTTAATTATGAAAAAAACACTTGTCGTTGTTGCGTACCGTTTCAACATCGAAGGTCTCCTCGAGCTTAATGCTGAAGCGCCGATCTTCATCCAGCTGAACGAACCTGTCGCACATACCTTGATCATCGTGGCACCAACTGCACTCCCCCGGGAGACTGTCGTCGTCCGAGTACGACATTTCCTACGTTCATAATTCAAAGATTAAACTTGTACATATTCTAGCACAAGTCATGCCAGAATTCACGGAAAAATCCGGCATGACCTTTGCTAAAAAAGGACATATCGAGCGCCTGAAATTTGTCGGAACGGAAATTAATCAACACTCCGGCAAAACATAGGCCACTCGGAGGTGTAACCAAAACATGAAATAATTGCTTAAACTAAAAAATAACACCAAATATGGCATGTTCAACTAGTTCTATTAATTCAACTAGTTCTTACTAAATATAAACTTAGTATAAAAAGAAAAAAAACTAGTTCTTTCTAAAAATGAAGTAGTTCAACTAGTTATTAATTTACTTACTATACTAGTTCAACTAAAACTTAACTAGTTCAACTAAAACTAAACTAGTTCTATTAATTCAACTAGTTCTTACTAAATATAAACTTACTATAAATAGAAAGAAACTAGCACATCTACTACTACTAATTAACATCTAACTACTACATCTACTACTAATTAACATGTACTACTGCTAATTATACAACTAGTTTACCATCACTACTAGTAATTAATATCCACTACTTCTAAAAATCATTATCTATGAACCCTAAATTAACATCTACTACTACTAAAATCATCTACTAACTAAGCAAAGAGAGAGGGGGTTGGGGAGGGGTGGGGGGCTTACAGAGGGAGAGACGGTGGCGGGGAGGTGCTCGGCGACGGCGGCGAGGGCGGGCTCGGGATCGGGAGGGCGGCGGTCCTGGGCGGCGGGCTCGGTCGAGGGCGGCGGCGGTGAGGTCGAGGGCGGCGACAGTGTGGTCGAGAGCGGCGGCGGTGAGGTTGAGGGCGGGTGGCGGCGGTGAGGGCGCAGGCGCGCTCGGGCTCGGGCGGCGGCGACAGGGAGTAGGGGAACAGGCCGGTGGGGGGAAAGGAGGACTTAGCGAAATTTTGATGCGGGGGGTGGTTAACTCGAACTAGCAGTAGCACACGTACAGAAGACGCGCTATAGCTAACTTATCTACATCACGTTTTGGGGAAAACCGCTACTGCTAATGGAAGCAGTTATTTCTTTTGTTTAGTAAAAACATCAAAAATATACATTGGTCATTATTGATCTTTTTGTGTACAATCTAAATAATCAACATGAATCCTCACTGTACCTGTATAGGTACAGGCGAGGATTCATATTGCAACCACAAATCATACAGATATAGTTCAATGAAGACCAAGTGCTCGAGATAGGTTGAGAAGCAACATATTTAAGGTGGTAAACACCTTGTTCGCTTAGCAGTATGGGACTAAACTTAATTAGTTGCGGTCATACTTAGCAGCAGCGAGTTTTGAGCAAAACCGCTGCTACTAAGTTCTTTAGCAGTAGCGCGTCCACGGGAAGGGCGCTACTACTATATCTTTCGTGGAGGCAACACCGTGGCAATTATAGTAGTAGCGCTCTTTTCACCTAGAGCGCTACTGCTACTCAGTCATTAGCAGCGCTCTTTTCTAAAGCTCGTTGCTGCTAATTAGCAGTAGCGTCTGTTTTTAGACCGCGCTGCTGCTAAGATTCTGTGTATAAGGTTTTCCCTAATAGTGCAGGGAGGAAAAGGGTTCCCGTCTAGAACAGGTCTCCGGACGGCGGTGCACCAGGCCCCACGGTGGGCGCCAAATGTCGGGGGTTAGGTGCGACATATGCCAAAGGATGGCTTATCATGGCGGGGGCGAGTAGAACGTCGCCGGTGCCTGGAAACGGGATAAGGCAAAGACATGCACGCCGGCGAATCTTACCCAGCTTCAGGGCTCTCCGGGGAGATAATACCCCTACTGCTGCTCTGCGGGGTCTCCGCATGATCACTATGGCAAAGTGCTTACACGGTTGCTCCTTGAGCTGTTTCTGGAGGTAGGAGAGGGCAAGGCTAGCTCTCTCCCTTCTATACGACCTGGCCTAGAGCTAATGGGTTCCAACCCTTTGCATGGGTGCCCCGGGGGGGTTTATATAGGCCTTCCTCCCAGGGGTACAATGGTAATCCGGCTGGACGCGGGCCCAGCCGTCAGCGCCTCTGGCCTTCGTCTTCTCCGTCGACCGATGGGGCCTACCGGCTGGTGGGCCCCGCCGACTGGCCTGGTACGGAGCCGACAGGCTGCGTCCGCCGCGGGCTGGTCTTGCCGGCGGCTGATCACTGTAGCCGTGCTTCTGATGACGCGGGCTTGATCATGGGGTCGTGGCAACAGCCCCGCCGCTTGGCGGGCGATCACTATTGCCACTCTCCATCAAATCTTGATTAATGGCGCGTGGGCCCCGGGGGAGGGCTCGGCTGACTCCCCGGGGCCGACTCCCGACGGGTCCGACTGGTGATCCTCTTGGCGTCTCCTGGGGTCCCACTGACTGGTGGGACCCGCTGCCTCTGGGCCATACAGACAAGCCGTCGTGGGTGCAGGATTCGGTCCTGCGGTGCTGATGTCAGGGCCGGCATGACAACAGTGCCGCGCCGCACGGAGATCTTCCGGGGTACGGCGTGCTGTGGCCATGCCTGCCCTCGGTAAGGGGCGGGAGTGGGCTTCACTGTAGCCACTCCCCTGCCCCGTCCCTCTCGATGGGGTCATGGGGTTTGTTGGAGTCGCAGGCCGACTCCCCAAAGCCGGCTTCTCTGGAAGTCGCCAGTCAGGAGTCGGCTTCTCCCTGCAGTCGTCCCTAGGACTCGGCCGTGAGTGGTCAGTCGGCCGTCTTGCCGTCGGCTCCTTAGAAGGCGACCCTTCGTCTTGGGGTCTTGAGGGGCGCAGCCTGCCCCGATGTCTTGAAAGGTTCTGAGCCTCGGGTTGGCCTACCCGTGGCCCATTACTCCGACAAGTGGTGTGTCCAGCCACCGTCAACGTAGCATGCTGGGCGCTTTCTTTGGATTTCATTTTGTTTTACTTTTTTGTGCGTATTTTCAGGTTTTAGATTATTATATTTTGTTTTCTTCAGTTTTTGGGTTTCGCCTGGTTTTTCCCAGGTTTTGGATAGGAAAAAAATTATAGATATTTTTTTCACATGGAAAAAGAATTGTGCTCTCACGCGAAGTACATCTGTATTTTTTGGGAAAGTAAAAACTATGCTTTCATGAGAATCACAAATTGGTTCTTGTTAAGGCATATATTTGCTTCCGTGAGAAGAATAGATGTTCTTCTCGAAAAGAAAAAAAATGTGCTTCCACCAGAAGCACAGATTGCTTCTTGTCAACGCACAGATTTATTTCTGCAAGAAGCAGAGTTGTGCCTCTTGAAAAGTGAAAAAGGTGGTCTCAAAAAGAGGTCTTAATCTCTTTTTTCCAAACTGAGAAACACTCATGCCTAACTGATTTTAAGAAGACTATGCTTACCAAACACTCTGTAGTTTTGCTAAAGCAGAGGAAAACTGCAGTTTTTAGAAATCGAGGTATTCAATGCCTAGGCATTACAATAGCATAGCTTTGGATTACTATGGTTTTAGAAATATTGTGCTCCCAAACTGGGCCTAAGTGAACCCGTGCATGAGGCTTAGTTTCGTCAAAAAAACAATGTATTAACAACTAATAATTCTTTGGAGCTCCTATTTGGCACACTTTTGGGCTTACCAATATGATGTGCGAGTCACCTCAGTTTTTTCATTTCGTTTTTATTGCTTTCTGTTTTCTTCTTCTTTTAAATAATTCAAGATGTCAAAAAGTTTCAGATTTTTTTTCTAAAATGTTCGTGTATTCAAAACATGTTCTTCAGTCCCGATTTTGAAAAAAAATGTTCAGGAAATCAAAACATATTCACGGATTCAAAAATATTTGTGTATTTTTTAAAATGTTTGCTAATCCAATAATGTTTGTGAATTCAAAATGTACAAGATTCCACAAAATGTTCATGATTTCAAAAAAAAATCATGAATTTCAAAAAATGTTCCTGAGATTGAAAATGTTCATGACTTCAAATTGCTAGTTTGTAAGAAAGTGTGATGAATTCTTAAAATTGTTCTCTAATTCAAAAAAATATTCATGAATTCAAAAAATATACTCAAATTTTAAGAAATTTCATGAATTCAAAAAATATCTGGGAATTCAAAAAAATCACGAACTTGGGAAAATATGTCCATGAATTCGAAAAAAATCACGAATTGGAAGAAATGTCCGCAGGTTCAAAAAATGGTCACAATTTTCATAAACAATGTGCACAAAATTAAGAGTAAAAGCAAATAGATTGGTTGCCTCGTCATGTAGCCGCCGCCTCCTCTCCTAAGCTTAGGTTTTCTCCGCCTCGTGCTAGCGCCGCCACCGGTCTGCCTCGTCTCCAGTGGCCTTAGGCCATGGAGGCGTGGTGGATCCTGGCCCTTGTCGTTTGGGAGTGCTCCGTTTCTAGATGTTACTTTCAGTTTTGTTAGTGTTTGTGTTCTGCTCAGAAAGGCGAGTCGGCGGCAACTCCCTGAAGATGGAATGAGGTTATCCCCGCCTAGGCCCCGTTCCGGTGGTGTGTCTAGCACCGTCGGTGGAAGTGTGGAGATGTATCTCCAGCAAATCTATTTTTTGTGGATCTGTTCATCGTTCTTCTATGTTCATGTGTCTTCAGGTTTGATCCTTCCGATCTACGCTACTTTTCATCGACGGCGATTGCTGTTCTCGTGCGCTGATCCTATGGGGCCTTAGCATGACGACTTCCCGACTATTTAGTACAACAAGTTTTGCCTGGCTCCGACGAGGGAGGGGCGATGACGACGGCGCTTTTTCGGCTCGCTTCAATTCTTGTAGTCGTCGCTAGGTGGCCTTGGAATTTGGATGTAAATTTTATTATTTCTGATGTTCATTGTACTGTCATGATTGAAGATGAATAGATCAAAAAATCCAAAAAATAAATATAAAATAAAATAATTATTGAAAAGGGAAAATATTTTTTGAAGGGTAAAAGGAAAAAAAGAAATAATAACGGAAAACAAAAATTAAAAACCACTATGGGCCAGCCTATACCGAGGAAGTGGCCCATGAGGAGGGTATGCGCTGGGTGTGGCTATCCAGCTACCCAGGCGCCAAATAGGAATCGCCTCAATTCTTCTTCTACAAAAAGCAAAAGAAAAAAAGCTGTCTTGTATAGATGGGGCGTCAATTAGCATCTGAAGCCTATAAATAACAGCAAGCTAAGCTAGGTTCATCAGCTTTAGCTAGCTAACTCTGCGACTTGTCTCACATGTTCCTCCTCTGCTCAAGAGCGCATGCCACAAACACACTTCTTCGTATACACCGGCCGGGAGTTCATATAGGCACCGCACCGAGTGAGTTGCAGGAGGGTTGGGCAGCTAGATTTGGAGTAGTTATCTTGTCTCGCCCGCCGCCGGCCTGATACATCGTCGACGCCTGCCGTCCGGATCGATCAAATCGATGGGGAAGATGGTGCTGCTGGGCAAGTGCTGGCAGGAGTCGAAGCTGCTGTGGCACATCGCGTTCCCGGCGATCCTCACCGCCGTGTTCCAGTTCTCCATCAACTTCGTCACCGTCGGCTTCGTCGGCCACATCGGCGTGGTCGAGCTTGCCGCCGTCACCGTCGCCCAGAACGTCATCGAGGGCTTCGCCTACGGTGTCCTGGTACGCACGCCACAAGCCAATCAACTTGCATATATGCTTACACTTGCAGCCCTCCGGCCGGGACAGGGACTAGGCAAGAAGAGACTTATTTCATCATTCAGGCAGCCGCCGCCGCCTTATCATTCTGAATAGGACGCAAATTCTAAACAAACTTAAAAAGAACAGCTAAAAATGAAGCGGAAGCCCTCTAGCCGGCAACAAGCTTGTTACAAAATGGGCGGGTTCAATGGGGTTCCATGGATGCCAAGGCACCCCTCTGAAATGCAAAAAGTTATTTTACCATATACTATCAGGCTAACAAATGTGTATTAGAAGTGATCAATCGCATGAGTGTTAAGCTCGGCACCCCGGCGATGAAGTTCTAGATCCGCCATTGGTTACGAAGGTATGTACGTGAGTTCATAAACGCCTTGATTAACTGAATCATGTGTTCAATTCAGACTAGCTTCGGTTCTTAATTATATTCCAAAATTTGCAAAGCATGGACTGGAAAGTTGTAATCCTAATCGAGATGCATGAAGTGCAGCTAGTAGGTAGGTATAGCTACACCACCAAAAAAAATCTATCTGTTGGCCCATTGTCAAATGGAGAGAGGAAAGAAAAGAAGGAAGAGAAAAAACTGGGTTTATGGTGGAGTATGGGGCTGAGTCGGCGATGTCCGTAGACCGTGAAAGTTCCCAATATGATGCCGGTTTGTGAGTTTCAGTTGTCCGCCCACATCTGCGAACATTAGATGAGGCGTGTTGGATGGATAAAAATGTTCGGACCATTGGGTTTGGAAACTTGGCATTTTGATGATCCATGTTGGAGGTGCTAAAGAAAAAAGCATAGGAAGGTTTGGCTAGCATGCATGAGCGCAAGACCCGCGGTAGTGGCACATGGAGAAGGAGAACCATGTGTGTTAACCTAGATACCTGACCACACAACTGGCTCGTAATTGTGGTGGCCGACATTGCACCGTGCAGAGCATCCATCCATATCCATATCCATATGCAAGTAAAGAGCCGGGCTTCTTTTCTGAACAGTGAAGCTGAGTATAGATATCTGCTTTTGCTAGAAGACAATCGTTCTCTCTAGGTCGATCTCCCACAAAAATGTTTTGGGTGGAGCTGCGCGCACACAGATGTACGTGTGGTGCGTGCTCATCAGTCATCACTCGTCGTGCCGCGGCGGCCACACCTACTTCGAGTGGCCAGCCAAATTCGGGCCGACCCATGCATGATCGAACGAAGGACAAGGACGAGACGCCACGCCACGTCCAAGGGAACCATTTCAAATTTTCCGGCGGTCGTTTTCGATCGTTAGGTGCACGGGGCAAAATAGACGGATGCACATTCAGCCGGTCTATCCATGGACCACCCAAACTCCATCCACAAACACATGGGCATTAGCTACCTACGATTTTTTTTAAACATAATATAGACGCAAATGCTCGTACATATGCAGATGGTGCATGTACACATACCGACATACATACGGCGCGTACATTTGGCCATTCCACTCTCTGCGTGTTGGAGTAGGCAACGGTAGTGCAGACTATGGAAACTTGTAGATGTACATTCTCTCCTGCAATATACTCCCTCCGCCGCAAATATACGATGTTCTAACTTTTTCTATGCGGAAAAGCCTTTTATTGTGAAAGCAATCGCTAACACATGTTCACTCTGCATGGCCGGTCAAGTGAGTGCTCTGTCCCCTTTTTTCACTTTTGTGTGTATGTCTATCATCTTCTTTTTACATTTTTCCACTTCTATGCCGTTTTCCACAAAAAATCAATATTTCTTTTTTCATTCTCCTATTCTGTTTTCTGTGGGGTTTCATTTGTCTATTACACTTCAATATTTTTGTTACTTTTCTTCTTTTGGGGAGATGCGATGAAACTTTTTTTTAATGTTAACTTTTTTCTTTAATATATGAATATCTCTGTTAAGATTTAAATACATGAATATATATATATATATGGATATTTATTTAATATATGAATGATTTTCTTTAATACATGAACATTTTTCTTTAATATATGAACATTTTCCCTAGACATGGAGCTCCAGAACTGGTAGGGGTACGAAACGGTCCGCACCTAGGGAGATGTGCCTAGACCGTTGACATCCCATGCCATGGTTATATGCATGGCCAATCACCATGAACCGCCATCGGAGGAGCATGCCGCCCAGCCCTAGCTGGCGTGAGGTGGCACGACTCTCTCGGCTATGGCAACTACACAACACAGCACCCAACACCCGCACAACAAATGAGCCAGACTAGCGGCAACGGGCAGGGAAATCATATCTATTTGAAAAGAAGACTACTTGAACAGATGAAATGGAAGGAAGGCATGAAAGTTCGATCTACCAACATAGAGTCCGCCCCTCCCAGGAAGAAGAAATTTGCTACTTTGACTCATCGGTCTGTCTATGAAGTTCGGTGCTCAGAAAAGAGAAAAATAGTCCAAAACAAGCTTTTCCAAGCTCTACAAGACCTCCGCGTGTTGTCATTCAACTCCACACAAGCCTGTCATTGGGCTAGTTGCATCTTCGGCCGATACAAAGGAGAAGTGGCGGTCGGTGAAATAGCCCTCTAACTCGTAGCTCTTCTTGCTTAACGTGAAAACTCCAATGCCGAAGAGGGGGCATGCGGAGCAGGGACTACCAGTAATTAGGTCAAGATCCACTCCCAAGACGATAAGGTCCAGAGACCATCGTGTTGATTTCTGGACGACGGTGTCAGAGGAAGTATGGGGTAACAACTGCAGACCATGGTTGGGAAGGAGAGGGAAAGGACGAAGATATTGCTGGATATAGTAGCACTTTTCTGATTAATTTAATGTCATGGAGAAGTTGCTTTCACCTTTAATGAACACACCATCCATCTCATAGAGATCAGAATGTATGAGCTCTAGTGGCGGCAAGTGTCTCTCCTTCACGGCCTTGTGAGGCTTGCGAGGTAGCTCAGATTGTATACACGCATGACACTTAGAGCCTTTGGCTAGAGTGAAACTCGAGATTAAATTCAACTTAATTAGCTAGTTGTGTCATACAACCAAAATTAATATGACAAAGACGTGAATGCCAAACCTCAGGTTCGTTCACACTCGAATGAATATGGTTCACGACTTTATTACAAAAATTTGCTAGGAAAAGGCGTAATAAACTTCTGCATTAATATCCTTCTCCAACAAAGAGTCCATATCTCGATATGACTACTCTATTATATACTCGAATACGAACTTAAAACCTTCCTTAATTACATAGAAGGGATCCACTAACAAGATCCTTTTTGATAGCGGGACATGCTACATATTCTTTAGCTACACGATTTTCCCAAAGTAAACTTCAGACCCAATGTGCCAACACTAGGAATAGAAGCATGTGAGCCATTCCCCATCAGGACGGAGCAATCTCGTGTACCCTGGTAAGAAGATAACAATGACACATCAGCACACACATGAATATTTGCATCTGTATCAACCCACCAATCAATGGACTAACAAACTGTAAGTACAATAAAAAACTACCATACCCAGATACCCCCATTATCATTGTTGCTCATGGTCACATTGGCAGACTTGGAGTCCTGTGCTGGCTTCTTAAACTTGTTCAGTCACCTTTCAGCCCAGTGACCATCATCACCACAAGTGAAGCAACCAACGTTATTCTTGTCTTTCTTCTTACCCTTCTTATTGAAGGTAGTATTTTGTTGGATCGTGTTCTTTCTCTTGAACTTGTTGAAATTCTTCTGCATCACATTTGCGCTAGAAGATCTCTTGGCCCCTTTCATGTGTGAGTCATTTGCTCTTGAGATCTGCTCAACCTCACATGACCGATGACGCCTCAACTGAGAATTCATGTCTCAAGTGCTTGAGAGAAGTAGCAAAGTTCCTTTGAGAAGGAGGGGGTTTAGCAATTATGCATCCCATGACAAACTTGTTCGGTAATTCGCACTTACAGAGCACGAGCTCCTTAGCGATCCACTGTATCACATGAGCCTGGTCTAGTACAGTACGACTATCAACCATTATGTAATCATAATCATGGAACTGCTCCATAGCATACATCTCACTTCTAGCATTGGTTGCACCGCACTTAGCTTTCAGTGCATCCCATAAGTTCTTCGCAACCCACATATGCAGATATGCATCGACTAACATGTCTCCGATCACACTCAGAACGGCTCCCACAAAATGGTGGTGGCCTCCCTAAATGCCTTTTCATGTTCAGGAACAATCATTCCAGTGGGGAAGCCACCAGCAACCCAAAATACGTTCATTATTGTGAGTCACAAGGTGCTCTTGGTCTATCAACGCTTAAAATGTGTATCTGTAAACGGGTCCGGTTTCAATGCCTGTACAAATAAGGTTTTTGGATTGCGGGATATATTAGCATTTTTTGATTAATTTAACAGTGTGAAGCTCATACAAATATTTAAACATGTGAGCATGTAATGAACATAGAACCGAAACATCTATGAACAAAGTAAATACGACTAGCACATGAACGAGTAAATAGGGATGACCAGATCATATACTCCAGTAGGCCAGGCTAAGGTCGCGGATGCGGAAGCGGCCGTAGCTTCCTGCGTAGCCTTCTTGGTGGCGGCGGCATTAGCCATGGCGTCGGTGTCGGGGAAGTAGTTGAAGCAAAGGACGGGAATGAATAGGGAGCAATCGCGCCGAGGCGCTCTCCAAAAACCTTATCGCCCTTCTCCTAGTGTAGGATCGCAAAGTAGGGGGTTCTGGAGGCCTACTCTTCCGAACGGCCATGAACATGGTGATGGGATGGGATCGCCTTAAGCATCACGAGTGGAACATTAGAATGACAAGGAACTGAGTGTGTGGCGTGGAGTGTCAACACATCCAATATATAGGTCATCCTGTACGGGGTCATGGGCTTAGGCTTAGGCCCATGCCCAAGTCGGCAAACAACTCACAGTCCAATGTCTCGGATAGTGTCACTTCCATTAGCGAGGCGGCGGCGGACGAGCACGTGTATGCCACTCATCTTCTCAAGCTCCAATAACATGTAAAATAGAATCTCATATAAAAAGGTCTCAACTCTCTTCTACTAACGATATGGTATTAAAGTTTTGACCATTTCATGACACCCTACATAGACATAGGCCTTCGAGATTAACAAGAAATTATTGTTCATATGGGCCCAAGGCCCATCTATAATTCAACAAATATCTTCTTCGAGGTAAACTTGTCTAGAGCCTTCCGCACATACCTATGCAGTGTGTGCATATGTGCGATCGTGTCTGTTGGCTAAAGGCTAAACCTAGGCAAACACTAGGTCGGGACGAGCTTGTAAAAGCCCGACCATCTTTTCTCAAGCCTGAGCCTAACCTGAAGCCCGCAATACACTCTTTTATTGAACCTGAGCCTGGCCAAAATCTTGTTTTTCAATGTTCACATGTGTAAGCCCGACCTGAAATACTGAAAAAGGGAAGCTCGAGCCCAGACTGAACTACCATCCGCGCTGCAAAACGAGGCCCAAGCCTAGCCCGAACGACAAGTATGGCCCAACTCCACATGGGTTTTTCGGGTCGGACTGCCCATGCTCAGGTCTACTAAAGGCTATCACACGATTAACGAGTTGAAAAAAATGATTTCATATCTGAATGGATCGGCGTTTGAATTTTGCTGTTTCCCGCGCACGCATGTAATGTTGCAAGTTGAAAACACACAATCTGATCGACTGTGTGGGTTGCGTTGGCAGCTTGGCATGGGAAGCGCTCTGGAGACGCTGTGCGGGCAGGCGGTGGGCGCAGGGCAGGTGGACATGCTGGGCATCTACATCCAGCGCTCCTGGATCATCTGTGGCGCCACCGCGCTGGCCCTCGTGCCGACCTACGTTTTCACGACGCCCATCCTACAGGCCCTCCACCAGCCCGCCACTATCTCCGTCGTCGCCGGTCGGTACACGCGATGGGTCATCCCGCAGCTGTTCGCCTACGCCGCCAACTTCCCACTGCAGAAGTTCTTACAGGCGCAGAGCAAGGTCTGGGCCATGACCTTCATCTCCGGCGTGGGGCTCGCCCTCCACGCCGCGCTCAACTACATCTTCGTCACGCGCCTCGGTCATGGCCTCTTCGGCGCCGCCATGATCGGGAACGTCACATGGTGGATCATCATCCTCGCGCAGCTCGCCTACCTCGTCTCGGGCTGCTTCCCGGAGGCGTGGAAGGGGTTCTCAATGCTCGCCTTCAGCAACATCGCCGCCTTCGTCAAGCTGTCCCTCGCCTCCGCCGCCATGCTCTGGTTGGCAGATACACGAACTTAATTGAGATCAGCATACAGGTTGCTTAAAATGCACTATCATTTTGAATAGTACTTATAAATTCATACATGTGTGTGTTATCTAGCTTGGAGGTCTGGTACTACACTGCAGTGCTCATCCTTGTGGGTCTCCTGAAAAATGCTCAACTCGAGGTTGACATCATGTCAGTCTGGTAAGAAAATTTCCTCTGGCAAACTTGTAACTGAACTTTGTGTACATGTAAAGAATCGATTCAATGATTAGACTACATCTGAAATTGACAGCATCAACTACCAGCTCTGGGCCGTGATGGTTGCACTAGGCCTCAATGGAGCAGTGAGGTATAATGCGTGCAACAACACAAATATAGCAGCACCAACATAAGACTGCAATTGTACAAAAGTAGATGAAATCCATTAGTGTTTGTGCTAATGCAAAAAATGTCTGACATGCAGCGTTAGGGTGTCGAACGAGCTGGGCGCTAACAAGCCGAAGGCAGCGAGGTTCTCAGTGATCATGGCGGTGTCAACGTCCGCTGCCATCGGTGCAGTCTTCCTGGCCGTGTTCCTTGCCTGGAGGACCGAGCTGCCACGGGTTTTCAGCGACAACGACGAGGTGGTGAGTAAGGCTGCGAAGCTCGGCTACCTTCTTGCAGCAACCATCTTCCTCAACAGCATCCAGCCTGTGCTCACAGGCACGTACCACCGAGTTACCAAATCAAGCCATTATTCCCAATGGGAACTGGAAGATCTGAACAGCAAACTTTTCGGTGTCCTTGTGCAGGTGTGGCGATAGGAGCAGGGTGGCAGACGCTTGTTGCCTTCATAAACATTGGATGCTACTACTTGGTTGGCATCCCACTGGGATTCCTCTTTGGCTTCAAGCTTAAACTTGGTGCACTGGTAAGGACAAAATCAAATCAACTTCCAAAATGAGACGGGCAATCGGACTCTAACCTCTGCTCTGAACATACAACAATGTGTTTCTGGCTTTCTGCAGGGAATTTGGGCGGGCATGTCCATTGGCACGCTGCTGCAGACTGTTGTACTTCTCATAATTTGCTTCAGAACCAAGTGGAAGAAACAGGTGCAGTGCTATGCTAATATCACTCAATCCAAGATTTGTTTTCTATAGATATGACTCAATCGAATTTATTTCTTGACTTGATTGAAGTTGAGCAGATCTTTAATCTGAACTTCTAACATTGCAGGCTATGTTGGCCGAAGGGAGGATAAGGGAGTGGGGAGGAAGCAGCGAAACATTGCCGGCGGTGACAGACGGTAGCATAGATAGATGATCAGATGGTTCCTGCACGCAGATTGGACAATGCTATTTATGTACATGGAGAACACATATAGGCAGATTATATAACTAATTAACCTGGACAGATTGAGATTGATCCAATGTACCTCGACTTCGTCATTGGGGAAATCGGTCTTTTAGGATTTGTTTGGATCGAAGAAATGAAAATCAACTACTAATTCCTGTTTAACGAGAATTAGAATTGGGAATCAATTTCAATTCAGGTATATGGATGGCGACAGAGTTGCAAAACCAAATTAGTAGGGAAGTCAAAGCTAAGTTTTGTTTGGTTCAGCACTTTGAAGAATCGAGCGCGCAAACACAAACTAATGTATTTCTGTATGTAGTGTTACATATAACATATTACAAGTAAATATAAATAAGATACAAGCACTAGACATGTACTCCCTCCGTTCCATGAACTAAAACCACGACGAGTAATTTGGAACGGAAGGAGTACCAAATAATGTTAATATGAGGCACATATATTGTGCTTCTTATATTTATACTACAAAATACTATTGATGTTACAATACTGCATTACATATTTCTACGAACTAATTTGTACAATGGATTGTAGTAGTTTTTTCTATTATATTTTATTCTATGTCCACCAGGGCATATATGTACCTTTTTGTTCTTGTTAACCCATCATATACTTTATAAATATATAATACAGTATATAATCTATTCTAAATATATTTAAATTACTATTGAATGAGCAGCACTGTTCATGGTCCGAAAACAGACACAATTCCAATGACACATTCCGCGGCAGATCTTGGCACAGGATCATATTGTGGAGTTGTCACAGCAGATCTTGGAACAGGGTCATATTGTGGAGCTGTCACAGTTCCAAGTTTGCACTTTAGACTTGAGAGCTCAGGCTTTGATCTAGCTAGACATGGGAGCAGGGGCATCTGCTTGCTTTGTATGGCCAGCCATTTCCCTCTTTATGCAAAAAAATAATAATGCCAGGTGTATCTTTTAGTAAATTTTAAAATCAGATTTCCTCATTCAATACTCAAACATACATATTTTACAATTGGCCCTTGACATGCATTTAGTTTAGCTCTGTCACTAATGTCGAAAATACAGGCAAGACATAAAAATGGAACTGCATACGCACATGCAGAAAGGCATTGCTTTCAGACATCAAAATACATTCAACTTCCTTTTTGTATATCGAATATTTACATTGTGCACACAATCATAAAATGAGACTGCCAAAGATTTCTCATGCTTATCACCTTGGGAAATTCATATCTAAAGCACAACAGGAAATATCTCTGTAATTTATGGTATATGATGACTAAATCCTCATTTTTCTGTCTTCTATCTGTCATCTTATGCTGGTATGCCTAACTTTGAACCAAAAAGCCCTCGTAGGATAGGATATGCCCCATGCTCACAAACTGAAGATGCAAAACCCTACCTCAACTTGGAAAAGAACCTGACCGCTTGATATGATCAAGGGTACCTCTCAAGCCATATCGTTCAACTGCTCGAATGCCAGCTCGAAACCCATCTCCATATATTGCAGAGGGGTCTGTTTCGATCTGGTGCTTGAAGAATTCTCCAAGTTTTTTCTCAAAGTCAGTCTTTTCACCCTTTTTCACCAAGGAAGATGGTGAAGAAGGTGTCGCTGTTGCTTCTGCTGCTACTGCTGCTTCTGCTGCTACAGCTGCTGCTTCAGATGTGGTTGCAATGCTACTACTTGAACCTGATACGATTTCAGACTCAAGCCAGAGATGAGCTAGGACCTGACAGATGCCTTCTTCAACCTCTGGACTACGGATTCGGTATCCTATAAATAAAGAGAAGATATCAATACGTAGATGCAGCAGTGTTTGATGGCACAAAAATACAAGTATGCATAAGATTCTGCAAAACGAAAATAGACACGTACAATAGTACCTTTAAGCCGAAGGTATGCATGCATCATCTCATGAGCTAGAATATAGCCTGTGAGCAGTCTGCAAGCAATTAATCAGTGGAAATCAAACATACGTACATTCGCAACAAAGGACTTCTTAACAGGTTCGTACACTGGTTGCAGAATCAACATCAATCAAACATTAGCATCAACTGTGCTCAGTTTGGGAAACGTATGAAAATAACTAAATTTACCTTGGCAAAGCATATAGGACAAGAATTGCAGTCACTTCACACCGCCGAACTAGTTTCTGTGGTGCTGTAGAAATGTCGATCATTTTGTTTCCTGGTCCAATTATTGGTCGTCTCGATATCTGTGTAGTGTATATGTTAATTTACCATGAATTCTCATAAGTATGAAGGTGACATACAAGAAAATGTTGTAAGAACTTACCATTCTGACAATTTGCTCTTCCGATAGGCAGAGACCCCTGGTTTCAGGAAGGTGATGCCCCTAATCAAGCAGGTTAAAAAATTAGTTAATCAACATACATTACAAAATGGTGAATATCATATCACTTACCATTTTCTCTACTTCCCTGGCTTCATTTAAACCTTGACGTTCAACCAAAAGCAAGGGGATCTGTTGCTCTACTTTCATGTTCAAACCCTCATAGAATTCCTGGATATCAATGTATACTGGTTGGCACTCGTCTGTGTCCATTATTGAAGTATATAGACACTCCAAGCAGAGCTTCCGGCCATCATCTAATGTTATGTACTTGATATCCTTTGGCTGGGGTTGATGATAAAAAATGGAAGACGCAAAATTCATTAGACCAATCAAATGTGAATATTTGCACTATGAATTGAAGCAGCTGTAAGCCTGTAACTGAAGTAAACTGCCAGTTAATTTCTGATTGGTATAGCCATAACCCCAACCTCCATTCGTTCACAACTGCAACACCTAGGAGTACCGTCATTGTCATGCGAAGGACAATACTTCTGCATCCAGAAAGGATGGGCCCGGTATTCAATTAAACCATTTTTATTTGTTCGAATCTGGTCACAAAAATACAATCAGCACATTTCAACAGATAAATTAAAATTAGGCACCACCAAATACTCAAGCTCACTCATAAACTTGAAACACCGGTTGCTTACAAAGTTCTTGCAAACATCACATTTTGGATGAAAGTTCTCCTTGTAGCAGGAACTGTGGTATGAATGATCTTCATGTACTGCAAACTTGCCAACAGAAAGGCTGACATTTATAATTTTATCACAAGTTGAGGTATGTTAAATCAAATGTGTTAGTTTTTATACCTCAGAGTCTGATATTGGCTCACTGCAAGCTAAACACCTGAAGCACTGAGGGTGCCAAACAGAATCCATACAACTGAGAAACTGTCCATGTCCAAGTGGAGTTTTACATCCAGCACAAACCCTACATGAGTCAATATGATGCACCATATCTGTTAAAAATGCAAAACAAAGAAGCTCCTGGCGAAAACAAATGGAGACAGAACCCAATGATTCTACCATCTTATAATATAGAGTTCTGAGAACCCAAGGTTTCCGCTATTTTACTCTACAGTAAGGGTATTAGAACTCGAGGAGACAATTGATTTCAGATGGCAGGTATAAGAGCGTGACTTAACAATGGCAGCATGCAAAGAGAGAATTGTTTCATAACTTAAAGGTAAGCGGAAGATATATGTCACTATGCAGTTAAATTTCGAAAAGACTGTGTGACTACCAAAAGTATTTAAATTTGTCACCTGTAACAATATTGCTACCTTTTTGCAAAAAATATTTCATTCACTATAAATTTTTATATTTTTTACTAACATACTCGGATATGGATGGTCAAAGGTCTCTATCGAGACCACATTTATGCCGGAAACAAGTAAAATGGAATGAAGCTAACTAATACATAATACTTGCGGGACAACGCATATGTTTACATTGTTTACCCGTAATCAACCCAACCAACAAGTCAGTGCATACGCTCCCAACACTAATCAAACGTTCCTAATCGGGGAAAGTTCCGCCGTATAGCAGTCAACTGGATTACCTGCATCCACCGGTAAGCCTCAACACTACCCAAGTCTTTCCGAGCTTTACACTTTTACAACCCATACGCTTGGAATAAAATGTGAAACTATACTAGTGATCATTGTTACATGAACGATTTTTCAGTGGAGTACAAACTCAATTTGAAACATAAATATTGATCCCCGGTCCCAATCACACCCTGATCTTGGACTGAGCAGTATGATTTAGATCAGCAGTTTAGATAAGGTTTCTGCTGTTTCTATATTGTATAAAGCAGGTTGCAGAGTATGAACCACACATTCACAAGCCTGATGAACAGAATGCCCTAGTATTCGTTGTCATCCCACAGGCATGTACCTTCTCATATCATGCTATGAAGCTGGTCATGAATCAATGCCCTGATGCTATTTTATTACATGTCCTGAATTTTGCTTCATCCCCCAAGTTGATACATGAGGTTAAACATCCAAAATCGTATTCGTTCTCACCTTTTGTGAGATCAACAAGTTACAGCAATGGATGTAAGTGAAGCACACCTCAACCAAATATATATGCATGTGTTTTTTGCTATAAAATCAATTAGTTAGAAAAACCAACACAGTAGATTGTTATTCACTGTTTCACACTAATGCAACATGCAATGCAAGCGCCACTCAGTGGTGTCAAGTGTCAACGAAAGAAAAACAAACTTTTCCAAGTCCACAAACTAAATTATCGTGAAACTAGAGATGAATCATAATGTACTATTATAACAAATACCTCGATCTACTTGATGGCAAGATATCTGGCAGTAGGCTAGTTGCTGGAGTACTATCTGAGTGAACCCCCCCCGCCGGAATTTTCTGACGAAGAGGATGTTTATCTTTCAGACTTTCTTGCAGAGCCCGTGCAAGCTCTTCATCTTCTTCTAAATGATCATCAGTATCTGGTTCATAAGTAAAAGCAAATGACAAAAACATTAAAAATATTCTTTCTATCAACTTTACATATTTGGACATGCTCATTAACCTAGAACTGCTATCCCAAACTAAGAAACTTTAACGACACATGCAACCAGGTAAAAGAATCTCTAAACTAGAGATTATCAAAACTGGTTTAGTTGGGATAATACAAACCAATGGCCTTTCCCTTCCTTTGTCCTTCCTCTGATAAGGATAATGCAATAGCACGATCTATGTCTTCATTGTCACTGGCATGTGTATCCTACAGTATAATTGGGAACCAAATTAGCAACAGTGAAGTAAATAAAGCTGTTCATTTTATCTTGGAATCATGTACCACGTTGTGTGCCCTGATTTATATAAAAATGCAGTGGCTCCTGAAAAATCAAGAACAAATTGTTCGATCCCTCACTATCTATGCTTCTGTAGCATTCAATTTAAACTTCCCACGACTGATTTATCCCATGTGATTTGTCACAGAGAAGAGCAACTTCAAATTGAGAGAGTAATAAACAGACAAGGAAGCGCATGATAAAATGGTAATATATGATAGTCAGAATTAAGGCATTTTTAGGAATGAACATTTTACAGCTAGTTATTTCCAGCAAAGAAGAAAAAGGCAAAATTGGGCAGTACATGTGACGTAGCGTGCTGGGTTGAATAGCCTTCACTAAAGTTCCCGTCATACTGTCCTCTTATAACTTTATTTACCGAACTTTTAACAACTTTACTCAGCCAACCCATGTATTTCTTTATTGGAGGATGAAGATCCATTTTGTCCACCCGATGATGAAAATCTATTTTGTTCAGTCGATGATGACGATCCCTTGGAGGATGACGACTCATTTTGTGCATCCGAAGGTGGACGACCCTTGTGCCTGCAGCAAAAAGTGAATTCATGCAGAAATAAGCTAAGAGAGACCTGCAGCTGAGTTTCTTGTTTGCATTAAAAGCTAGCATTGGGAGGAAGTTGGATTTTAAGGCTCTAGGCCTGCATCTCAATTAGTATATCATTTCGTTCATTATCCGTATAGATTTCAATAGTGGGCACTGATATACTCTAGGAAACAAACAGTGCATATGTTACTGAATATCTGTGACTATTGCTGGGAATCTTGTTTCATACTTCCCGTGCCTAGAGCAATCAGTCTCCCTCTGAAAAATGTGATTTTCAATTATCAAATTCGGAGAACACATAAGCAAAAGGCTGTGCCATGTTCCTAGACAATCGCCAGTTCGCCACTCACAGAATTTATTGAGAACTTAGAGCAAGCAATTAGGCGAGATCTGCTTTGAAATGGAACATCGCAGGTACACAAAAAACGGGATAATGGTTCATTATCCATCTGAGGGTGGGCTCGACAAGATATTTTGGTGGAAATGTCAACGGTAGGCTCCCAGAGGGATCAGATCATGGAAAAGAAGCCCCGAACAGCATTGGAACCTCAGAAAGGGAAAGCCATGGCCTCTTACCTCAGGGAAGGAGAGGTACACGCCCGCGACCTTGGATTCAGCAGAGCACGGACGGGGCTGGAACTGCGCGTGTGTGGGATGCTATATGAACCGCAAGAACTTCCAGCCACGCCGCGTGTCCGGTCTCCGCGGCTATTCGTACTGCTTGTCGGCCGGAGAAGGCCGGAGAGGCGCGGGGGAGTGCTCCGGCGAGGAAGAGGAGGGAGGCGAAACGGATGGGAGAAGGAGGCGAGGAGAGCGTGACATGGACGGGCGAGTCAAGAAAATAAAATGCGAATCTGGGGGTGGAGGTAGAGGCGAGCGACGGCTCTCCCCTCTAACTAACTCCCATCCGCCCACCGCTCCGCGTCACGGTCGCGGCGACGTCAACCCCCCGACGGTACCGGGAGGGGAGGAGGGAGGAGGCCCACACACGGGGTGGTGGCGCAGCGGCGTCCCTCTCGGGGCATTACGTCGAACGTGCTGTGGGCGTGCTAGTGGAGGGAAATCGCGTGGAAACGGCGGTCTGGTCAATTGGTTGGATTTGGATGAACTCTAGATGAAAGAGTGTGACATACTGACACATGTCTTTGGTGTCCATAACTCTAGATGGTCTCAAGACTAAAAGAGTAAACTGCATCTGGAGTCACTGAACTTTGTCATGCATTTGCAATTTAGGACGCATTCGGCAGTCCACCTACTCCTTTAAATTCTAGAATCTGTGAAGCAGCTATTTGCTGGCTCCAAGGATTTTAACTATCGCTCCGGGAGCGGAGCCATGGAGCCGAGGGAAACAAAACACAGCCTTAGTCACAAACTTTAAAATTATGATGCACCGATCACAAATTAAAAACTAGGATGCGCCAATCAATGAAGGCAGCAGAAGCAATTATAGAAACATAAAAGTTGGAGTATCGCCACTCGCCACTAAGGCCCTGTTTGTTCCAGATGTGATTGAATTGATATCACCTGTGGATTCTCTTCGGTGGCAAAGTTGTTTCTTTTGTTTCAACTTTTATTGGATTCAAATCATCTGTGGATTTGGCAAAGCTGGATCAGCTTCTCCACGAAGTACACTCTGAGATTCTTCAACAAATTGCACTGAAAATGAACTGAATACAGATTCAGGTTCACTGGCAAAACTTGATTCAGAGTAGTTGTTTGTCTCCGGTTCTAGACTAAG
Organism: Triticum urartu; assembly: GCF_056163025.1. Classification (NCBI taxonomy): domain Eukaryota; kingdom Viridiplantae; phylum Streptophyta; class Magnoliopsida; order Poales; family Poaceae; genus Triticum; species Triticum urartu. The sequence continues at coordinate 53,493,901 of NC_141876.1, forward strand.
TTTCACTGGCAACTTTGGCTTCACTAACAAAGTTGTTTCAAACACCCCCTTTGTTTCTAAATATAGTTTCCTAGAGATTTCAATGCGGACTACATACGATTTGATCCATGGGCACCCTATTCTGATTTGATCCATGGGTTGGGGGCCCCGCTATGTTCGTGATTCCCAAGCTTGTATGCTATTTGCGCTGACCTGATGGTGTTGTCTCGATGGCCGACTGAGTGGACATTGGAACATCTTGTTTCGACGAAATTTGGTCAGACGGGGACTGTAGAGTGGGCTATTGCGAGTTGTCCTCCCGCCGGTGCTCACGGATTATCCGGACACCGTTTCTTGGAGTCTCTCACCTTCGGGTGTCTTCTCCGTAGGCTCGGCAGACCATGCGTTGTGGTATTGGCCAACCACTCCTTGGACTACTCCTCTTTGGAAAGCCCCGTCGCCCCTGAAGATCAAGATTTTTGCGCGGCAATTGTTGCGGGACCGACTTCCCTCTGGCAGAGGTGCTTAAGAGACACGGTTGGTAATGGCATGTGTCCTCTCTGTGAGGCCCCACGTCCTTTTCTCGTGCATCGCAGTGCGATCCCTCTGGAGTTTTGTCTGTGAGGCCCTAGGGGTTGACTGGGAGTCCCTATACCTAGCGGAATTCCTTGAAACCATATCCAACCAGACCGGGCAGTAGCGGCGCCTATTCTGGCTTGTGTTTACGGCATTGGCTTGGACACTATGAACAACGCGTAATAAAATGGTTATTGAGAGGGTCTCCCTAAGCGTGCTTTTGACTCATTCTTCAAATTTTTTGCCTTTTTGCAGCACTGGCACCCGTTATTTAGGCAGCGGGGCCGCGGTCGTCTAGGACTTATGCTGGATGTGCTTCTTACTCCGCCTATCCTAGCAACAAGATCATTGAGTTTGTAGGCACTTGGTGGCCTTTTTTTAATTTCTTTTATGCTTTATCTGGGCATGACTGTGCTTATACCCAAGCCGTCTATGTTGCTTCGGTGCACTTGAACATGTTGTATGAATGTAGGCTTTATTTATAAAGCGGGACGAAATCTCTATTTCAAGAAAAAGAATATTCACTCATTGTTTCAAAGGAGGTTTCCGAGTTTCAAAAAAAGTTTCATATGATTCATCTAATTTTTCGGTTGCATTTGACATTTGTCTCCGATGAGTCATATAGTCTAGATTTTAACAAAGCAAGACGCATGCCGCTATGGATAAACCCGGACATGGACCTTTAACGGCCACTCGAAACCATCATTCGAGTTAGAGCATCGGCCGAGCGCCTCAAACCCTTTTCATACATTTGGTCGGACGAACTGATCACACAAAAGCGACCCAGATGGGCACCTCAAACGAGTCTCAAACTCCCGGGCTGACCGACACCCTGCATATCCAGCCCAAATGTAGGGGCGCTCGGACATGACCGGACGCGTCCGTAACGTCGGACCCGGCCCATGCTGGCTCACATGACGCAACATATATTCGTCCCCATCCGCTCACCGGATCAAATCATAGCCACTTCACTTCACTCCACTCCTCTCCACTCTGCCCCAAGCTCCCGTCTAGCTATCTCCGCCCTTCTCCGGCATGGTGGGCAGCCGATCCGAGTCCTACACCTCCAGATCTGTCGACTCCGAGCTCATTCTACGCCGCCCGAGGTGTGACGCCCCCGATTCAATCGTACACTAATCATACACGCAAATGTATACGATCAAGATCAGGGACTCACGGGAAGATATCACAACACAACTCTACAAATAAAATAAGTCATACAAGCATCATATTATAAGCCAGGGGCCTCGAAGGCTCGAATACAAGAGCTCGATCATAGACGAGTCAGCGGAAGCAACAATATCTGAGTACAGACATAAGTTAAACAAGTTTGCCATAAGAAGGCTAGCACAAACTGGGATACAGATCGAAAGAGGCGCAGGCCTCCTGCCTGGGATCCTCCTAAACTACTCCTGGTCGTCGTCAGCGGGCTGCACGTAGTAGTAGGCACCTCCCGAGTAGTAGTAGTCGTCGTCGACGGTGGCGTCTGGCTCCTGGGCTCCAACGTCTGGTCGCAGCAATCGGGTCTAGGAAAGGGGAAAAGAGAGCAAAGCAACCGTGAGTACTCATCCAAAGTACTCGCAAGCAAAGAGCTACACTACATATGTATGCATTGGTATCAAATGGAATAAGGGTATCATATGTGGACTGAACTGCAGAATGCCGGAATAAGAGGGGGATAGCTAGTCCTGTTGAAGACTACGCTTCTGGTAACCTCCGTCTTGCAGCAGAAGAAGAGAGTAGATGGTAAGCTCACCAAGTAACATCACATAGCATAATCCTAACCGATGATCCTCCCCTCGTCGCCCTGTGAGAGAGCGATCACCGGTTGTATCTGGCACTTGGAAGGGTGTGTTTTATTAAGTATCCGGTTCTAGTTGTCATAAGGTCAAGGTACAACTCTGGGTCGTCCTTTTACCAAGGGACATAGCTATTCGAATAGATCAACTTCCCTGCAGGGGTGCACCACATAACCCAACACGCTCGATCCCATTTGGCCGGACACACTTTCCTGGGTCATGCCCGGCCTCGGAAGATCAACACGTCGCAGCCCTACCTAGGCACAACAGAGAGGTCAGCACGCCGGTCTAAATCCTATGGCGCAGGGGTCTGGGCCCATCGACCATTGCACACCTGCACGTTGCGTACGCGGCCGGTGAGCAGACCTAGCAACCTCCATTACAAAGGAAGTTGCGTTACAAGGTCCAACCCGGCGCGCGTCGCTCAGTCGCTGACGTCACGAAGGCTTCGGCTGATACTACGACGTCGAGTGCCCATAACTGTCCCCGCGTAGATGGTTAGTGCGTATAGGCCAGTAGCCAGACTTAGATCAAATACCAAGATCTCGTTAAGCGTGTTATTCTAAAATAACCACGGACGCCGACCAGGGCCAGGCCCACCTCTCTCCTAGGTGGTCTCAACCTGCCCTGTCGCTCCGCCACAAAGTAGCCGTCGAGGGCCTTCGGGAACTCAGGCCCACCTCTACCGGGATGGAGCCACCTGCCCCTTCAGCCCCCAACATCGGAATCACTCGCGGGTACTCCTACGAGCCGACCTGACTTTAATCACCACAAGTATCATATATTATGTATAAGTATATACCCGTGACCACCTCCCAAGTGATCACGGCCCGATAGTATAGCATGGCAGACAGACAAGAATGTAGGGCCACTGATGGTAAACTAGCATCCTATACTAAGCATTTAGGATTGCAGGTAAGGTATCAACAGTAGTAGCAAGGACAAGCTATGCAGTAGTATAGGATTAACTGAAAGCAGTAACATGCTACACTACTCTAATGCAAGCAGTATAGAGAAGAATAGGCGATATCTGGTGATCAAGGGGGGGGGGCTTGCCTGGTTGCTCTGGCAAGAGAGAGGGGTCATCAACACCGTAGTCGTACTAGGGGTCTCCGACAGTCTCGGGGTCTACTAGAAAGAAGTAACGGAGGGGGGGAACACAATAAATAACAGAGCAATCAATGTAACAAAAAGCAAGATGCGGCATTACGTTGTGCTAGGGGTGACCTGACGCGGTACGAGGTGATACCGGTGAAGGGGGGAAACATCCGGAAAAATATCCCCGGTGTTTCGCGTTTTCGGACAGATGAACCGGAGGGGGAAAGTTGCGTGTTCGCTATGCTAGGGATGCGTGGCGGACAAACGGGTTGCGTAACCGGATTCGTCTCGTCGTTCTGAGCAACTTTCATGTAGAAAGTATTTTCATCTGAGCTACGGTTTATTTTATATGATTTTTAAAGTTTTAAATCATTTTTAGAATTTATTTAATTAATTTAATTCAACATTATCCAGAACAGTGCATGCTGACGTCAGCATGATGTCAGCAGTCAATAGAGGAGTTGACTAGTCAGCTCACGTGTGGGTCCCGTTCGTCATTGACTGTTTAGTCTAATTAGGGTTTAACTAATCTAATTACGGATTAATTAAACTAACTAGTTAATTAGATTAATTAAACGGGTTAATTAACTTAATTAATATTTTTATTTATTAATTATTTATTTATTTCCTTTTTTATAACATTCTGGGCTAGGCCCACCTGTCTGTGACCCAAAGGGGCGGATGCGGGTGCGGGCATCGGGCGAAGGGTGCGGGCGCGTGGGCGCCCGTTACGGTGAGCGGGAGGGGCGCAACTGGCCACGACCAGCGGGCGCCGCGAGCCGGCATCAGGCGAGGAGCGGCGCCGGCGCGGCCTGGTGGTCTGGGGCGGCGGCCAGAGGAGCTTCCGGAGTCGTGCTAGGGCGGCGGCGCGCTAGCAGGCGGCGGGGAGCAGAGGTAGAAGGCGGGGCGTAGAGGTGGGAGGCGGGGCGACATGGCGCGCGAATGTGGCAGGGGAGTCCATAGGCGGGGCGCCGCGGGGTTGGCCGGGCGCGGCTGTCAGCGGGTGGCGGTGGGCGGCGGAGCCGAGCGCGGGGGTGGAGGCGGAGCGCCGTCAGCGGGGGAGGGCGCGACGCGGTAGCGGGTCCAGTGGAGGACGGCGTCGCAGGAGGAAGAGGAGGCCTGTTGGAAATATGCCCTAGAGGCAATAATAAATTAGTTATTATTATATTTCATTGTTCATGATAATCGTTTATTATCCATGCTAGAATTGTATTGATAGGAAACTCAGATACATGTGTGGATACATAGACAACACCATGTCCCTAGTAAGCCTCTAGTTGACTAGCTCGTTGATCAATAGATGGTTACGGTTTCCTGACCATGGACTTTGGATGTCGTTGATAACGGGATCACATCATTAGGAGAATGATGTGATGGACAAGACCCAATCCTAAGCCTAGCACAAGATCGTGTAGTTCGTTTGCTAAAGCTTTTCTAATGTCAAGTATCATTTCCTTAGACCATGAGATTGTGCAACTCCCGGATACCGTAGGAGTGCTTTGGGTGTGCCAAACGTCACAACATAACTGGGTGGCTATAAAGGTACACTACAGGTATCTCTGAAAGTGTCTGTTGGGTTGGCACGAATCGAGACTGGGATTTGTCAATCCGTGTTAACGGAGAGGTATCTCTGGGCCCACTCGATAGGACATCATCATAATGTGCACAATGTGACCAAGGAGTTGATCACGGGATGATGTGTTACGGAACGAGTAAAGAGACTTGCCGGTAACGAGATTGAACAAGGTATCGGGATACCGACGATCGAATCTCGGGCAAGTACAATACCGCTAGACAAAGGGAATTGAATACGGGATTGATTGAATCCTTGACATTGTGGTTCATCCGATGAGATCATCGTGGAACATGTGGGAGCCAACATGGGTATCCATATCCCGCTGTTGGTTATTGATCGGAGAGTCATCTCGGTCATGTCTGCATGTCTCCCGAACCCGTAGGGTCTACACACTTAAGGTTCGATGACGCTAGGATTATTAGGAAGACTTGTATGTGATTACCGTATGTTGTTCGGAGTCCCGGATGAGATCCCGGACGTCACGAGGAGTTCCGGAATGGTCCGGAGGTGAAGATTTATATGTAGGAAGTTGTCATACGGTCACCGGAAAGGTTCGGGGGCATATCGGTATTGTACCGGGGCCACCGGAGGGTTTCCGCGGGTCCACCGGGAGGGGCCACCTCTCTCGGAGGGCCTAATGGGCTATAGAGGAAAGGGAACCAGCCCTACATGGGCTGACCGCATCCCCCCTTGGGCCCATGCGCCTAGGGTTGGGGGGGGGGGGAACCCTAAAGGGGGCGCCCCCCTTGCTTGGGGGGCAAGCCCCCTCCCCTTGGCCGCCGCCCCCCCTCTAGATCTCATCTAGAGGGGGCCGGCCCCCTTCCTCCTTCCCCTATAAATAGAGGGGCAAGGGGAGGGATGCACATGAGATCCCTGGCGCAGCCCCTCCCCTCCCCAACACCTCTCCTCCTCCGCAAGAGCTTGGCGAAGCCCTACCGGAGTACTGCAGCTCCACCACCACCACGCCGTCGTGCTGCTGTTGGAGCCCTCTTCCTCAACCTCTCCCTCCTCCTTGCTGGATCAAGGCACGGGAGACGTCTCCGTTCCGTATGTGTGTTGAACGCGGAGGCACCGTCCGTTCGGCGCTAGGATCATCGGTGATTTGGATCACGACGAGTACGACTCCATCAACCCCGTTCACTTGAACGCTTTCGCTTAGCGATCTACAAGGGTATGTAGATGCACTCCTCTCTCCCTCGTTGCTAGATGACTCCATAGATTGATCTTGGTGATGCGTAGGAAATTTTAAATTTCTGCTACGATCCCCAACAGTGTCATCATGAGCTAGGTCCATGCATAGTTTCTATGCACGAGTAGAACACAAAGTAGTTGTGGGTGTCGATATTATCAATTTACTTGCCATTACTAGTCTTATCTTGATTCGGCGGCATCATGGGATGAAGCGTCCCGGACCGACCTTACACGTACTCTTACGTGAGACTGGTTCCACCGACTGACATGCACTAGTTGCATAAGGTGTCTAGCGGGTGTCTGTCTCTCCCACTTTAGTCGGATCGGATTTGATGAAAAGGGTCCTTATGAAGGGTAAATAGAAATTGGCATATCACGTTGTGGTTTTCGCGTAGGTAAGAAACGTTCTTGCTAGAAACCTATAGCAGCCACGTAAAAACTTGCAACAACAATTAGAGGACGTCTAACTTGTTTTTGCAGCATATGACGTGTGATGTGATATGGCCAAAAGCATGTGATGAATGATATATGTGATGTATGAGATTGATCATGTTCTTGTAATAGGAATCACGACTTGCATGTCGATGAGTATGACAACCGGCATGAGCCATAGGAGTTGTCTTAATTTATTTATGACCTGCGTGTCAACTTAAACGTCATGTAATTACTTTACTTTATTGCTAAAGCGTTAGCCATAGTAGTAGAAGTAATAGATGACGAGACAACTTCAAGAAGACACGATGATGGAGATCATGATTATGGAGATCATGGTGTCATGCCGGTGACAACGATGATCATGGAGCCCGAAGATGGAGATCAAAAGGAGCAAAATGATATTGGCCATATCATGTCACTATTTGATTGCATGTGATGTTTATCATGTTTTACATCTTATTTGCTTAGAACGACGGTAGCTTAAATAAGATGATCCCTCACTAAAATTTCAAGAAAAGTGTCCCCCCTAACTATGCACCGTTGCGAAGATTCGTTGTTTCGAAGCACCACGTGATGATCGGGTGTGATAGATTCTAACGTTCGAATACAACGGGCGTTGACGAGCCTAGCATGTACAGACATGGCCTCGGGACACATGCGAAACACTTAGGTTGACTTGACGAGCCTAGCATGTACAGGCATGGCCTCGGAACACGGAAGACCGAAAGGTCGAACATGAGTCGTATAGAAGATACGATCAACATGAGATGTTCACCGTTGATGACTAGTCCGTCTCACGTGATGATCGGACACGGCCTAGTCGATTCGGATCATGTTTCACTTAGATGAATAGAGGGATGTCTATCTGAGTGGGAGTTCATTAAATAATTTGATTAGATGAACTCAATTATCATGAACATAGTCTAAATTGTCTTTGCAAATATGTAGTAGATAAATAGCCCACGTTGTAGCTCCCTGTTTCAATACGTTCCTAGAGAAAGATTAAGTTGAAAGATATTGTAAGCAATGATGCGGACTAGGTCCGTAGTTCGAGGAGTGTCCTCACTGCTACACAGAAGGCTTACGTCTTTGATGCACCGCTCGATGTGCAAACCCCTACAACGTCGTCTGTGGATGTTGTGAACACCTGACAGACACATCCTGATGACTACATGATAGTTTAGTGCACCATACTTTACGGCTTAGAATCGGGATTCCAATGACATTTTGAACGCCATAGAACATATGAGATGTTCCAAGAGCTGAAATTGGGATTTCAGGCTCATGCCCGTGTTGAGAGGTGTGAGACCTCTGACAAGTTCTTTTGCCAACAAGATGGAGGAGAATAGCTTAGCTAATGAGCATGTGCTCAGAATGTCTGGGTGCTACAATCACTTAAATCAAGTGGGAGTTAAACTTCCAGATAAGATAGTGATTGATAGAGTTCTCTAGCCACTATCACTAAGCTACTAGATCTTCGTGCTGAACTATGACATGCAAGGGATAGAGTTGATCCCGGAGCTATTCGCGGTGCTTAAGACCGCAAAAGGTAGAAATCAAAGAAGGAGGATCAAGTGTTGATGGTTTAAGAAGACCACTAGTTTCAAGAAGGGCAAGGGCTAGAAGGGAAACTTCATGGATAACAAACCAGTTGTCGCTCCAGTGAAGGAACCCAAGGTTGAACCCAAACCCGAGACTAAGTGCTTCTATTGTAAGGGGAACAATCACTGGTAGCGGAATTACCCCAAATGCATGGTAGATAAGAAGGTTGGCAACTTCAACAAAGTATATACGTGTTATTAATGTGTACCTCACTAGTACTCCTGGTAGCACCTGGGTATTGGATACCGGTTCAGTTGCTATTATTGGTGACTTGAAGCAAAAGCTACGGACTAAACGGAGACTGGCTAAGGGCGAGGTGACGATGTGTGTTGGAAGTGTTTCCAAAGTTGATGAGATCACCATCGCACGCTCCATCTGCCTTCGGGATTAGTATTGAACCTAGATAAATGTTATCAGGTGTCTACGTTGAGCATGAATATGATTAGATCATGTTCATTGCAATACGGTTATTCATTTAAATTAGAGAATAATGGTTATTCTGTTTACATGAATAATACCTTTCATGGTCATGCACCCTATGTGTGGTTCATTGAATCTCGGTCGTGGTAATACACATGTTCACGCCAAAAGATGTAGAGTTAATAATGATAGTACCACTTTCTTGTGGCACTGCCGATTAGGTCATATTGGCGTAAGATGCATGAAGAAACTCCATGTCGATGGATGTTTGGAGTCACTTGATTTTGAATCGCTTGACACATGCGAGCCATGCCTCATGGGCAGGATGACTAAGACCCCGTTTTCAGGTACAATGAAACGGGCAAGTGACTTGTTGGAAATCATACATCCTGATGCGTGTGATCCAATGAGAATTGAAGCGTGCGGTGGATATCACTATTTTCTCATCTTCACTGACGATTTGAGTAGATATAGGTATATTTACTTAATGAAGCACAAGTCTGAAACATTTGAAAAGTTCAAGCGATTTCAGAGTGAAGTTAAGAATCATCATAACAATAAGATCATGTTCCTACGATCTAATCAAAAGGGGATTTTCTGAGTTATGAGTTTGGCAATCACTTAAGACATTGTGGAATTGTTTCACAGTTGAAGCCACCTGGAACACCACAAGGTAATGGTGTGTCTGGACGTCGTAATCGAACACTATGAGATATGGTGCGATCTATGATGTCTCTTATCAATCTACCGTTTTCATTTTGAGGTTATGCGTTAGAGACAGCTGCATTCACTTTAGATAGGACACCATCTAAGTCTGTTGAGACGACGTCGTATGAACATTGGTTTGGCAAGAAACCAAAGTTGTCGTTTCTTAATGTTTGGGGCTGCGATGCTTAAGGCTTCAGCCGGAGAAGCTCAAACCCAAAGCGGACAAACACATCTTCATAGGATACCCAAAGGTGACAGTAGGGTATACCTTCTATCTCAGATCCAAGGGCAAATTGTTTGTCGCTAAGAATGGGTCCTTTCTCGAGAAGGAGTTTCTCTCGAAAGAATTGAGTGGGAGGAAGATAGAACTTGATGAGGTTGTCAAACCTTTACTTCAACCAGAGAGTGATGCAACACAGAAAGATGTTTTCTGTGGCGCCTACGTCTGTTGAATAGGAAGTTAATGATAGTGATCATGAAGCTTCGGATCAAGTTGCTATCGAACCTCGTAGGTCGACAAGGATATGTACTACTCCTAAGTGGTACGGTAATCCTGTCTTAGATATCATGTTGTTAGACAACAATGAACCTACGAGCTATGGAGAAGCGATGGTGGGCCCGTATTCTGACAAATGGTTAGAAGCCATGAAATCCGAGATAGGATCCATATATCAGAACAAAGTATGGACTTTGGTGGACTTGCCCGATGATCGGCAAGCCATTGAGATAAATGGATCTTTAAGAAGAAGACGGACGTGGGCGGTAATGTTACCATATATGAAGCTCGACTTGTGGGAAAGAGTCTTTTCACAAGTTCAAGGAGTTGACTACGATGAGAATTTCTCACCCGTAGCGATGCTTAAGTCCGTCGGAATCATGTTAGCACTAGCTGTATTTTTCGATTATGAAATCTTACAGATGGATGTCAAAACAAGTTTTCTTACCAAATTTTCGTAAGGAAAGTTGTATGTGATACAATAAAAGGTTTTGTCGATCCTAAGGATGCTAAAAGGTATGCTGGCTCCAGCAATCCTTCTATGGACTAGAGCAAGCATCTCGGAGTCAGAATATATGCTTTGATAGAGTGATCAAAGCTTTTAAGTTTATACAATGTTTGCTAGAAACTTGTATTTACAAGAAAGTGAGTGGGAGCACTACAACATTTCTGATAAGTATATGTGGATGACATATTGTTGATTCGAAATGATGTAGAATTTCTGGAAAGCATAAACGGTTGTTTGAAGAGTGCTTTTCAAAGGAAGACCTGGATAAAGCTGCTTACATATTGGGCATCAAGATCTATAGAGATAGATCAAGACGCCTGATGATACTTTCAAAGGACGCACACCTTGACATGTTTTTGAAGGAGTTCAAAATAGATCAGTCAAAGAAGGGGTTCTTACATGAGTTGTAAGGTGTGAAGTTGAGTAAGACTCGAAGATTGACCACGGCAGAAGAAAGAGGAAGGACGAAGGTCGTCCCCTATGCTCTTGTCATAGGCTCTATACGGTATGCCATGCTGAGTACCGCACCTGATGTGTGCCTTGCCACATGTCTGGCAAGAGGGTACAAAGGTGATCTAGGACTGGACCACCAGATAGCGGTCAAAATTGTCCTTAGAGGAATAAGGAAGTGTTTCTCGGTTATGGAGGTGATAAAGAGTTTGACGTAAAGAGTTACGTCGATGCAAGCTTAACACCTATCCGGATAGCTCTGAGTAGAGATACCAGATACGTATAATGGAGCAACAATTTGGAATAACTCCAAGTGGAACGTGGTAGCAGCATCTACGATGTGACATAAAGTTTTGCGAAATACATGGGGATCTGAATATGGCAAGACCCGTTGACTACAACCTCTCTCACAAGCATAACACGATCAAACCCAAAACTCATTGAGTGTTAATCACATAGTGATGTGAACTAGATTTTTGAGTCTAGTAAACTCTGTGGATGTTGGTCACATGGTGATGTGACCTGTGAGTGTTAATCACATGGCGATGTGAACTAGATTATTGACTCTAGTACAAGTGGGAGACTGTTGGAAATATGCCCTAGAGGCAATAATAAATTAGTTATTATTATATTTCATTGTTCATGATAATCGTTTATTATCCATGCTCGAATTGTATTGATAGGAAACTCAGATACATGTGTGGATACATAGACAACACCATGTCCCTAGTAAGCCTCTAGTTGACTAGCTCGTTGATCAATAGATGGTTACGGTTTCCTGACCATGGACATTGGATGTCATTGATAATGGGATCACATCATTAGGAGAATGATGTGATGGACAAGACCCAATCCTATGCCTAGCACAAGATCGTGTAGTTCGTTTGCTAAAGCTTTTCTAATGTCAAGTATCATTTCCTTAGACCATGAGATTGTGCAACTCCCAGATACCATAGGAGTGCTTTGGGTGTGCCAAACGTCACAACGTAATTGGGTGGCTATAAAGGTACACTACAGGTATCTCTGAAAGTGTCTGTTGGGTTGGCACGAATCGAGACTGGGATTTGTCACTCCGTGTTAACGGAGAGGTATCTCTGGGCCCACTCGGTAGGACATCATCTTAATGTTCACAATGTGACCAAGGAGTTGATCACGGGATGATGTGTTACGGAACGAGTAAAGATACTTGCCGGTAACGAGATTGAACAAGGTATCGGGATACCGACGATCGAATCTCGGGCAAGTACAATACCGCTAGACAAAGGGAATTGAATACGGGATTGATTGAATCCTTGACATCGTGGTTCATCCGATGAGATCATCGTGGAACATGTGGGAGCCAACATGGGTATCCAGATCCCGCTGTTGGTTATTGATCAGAGAGTCATCTCGGTCATGTCTGCATGTCTCCCGAACCCGTAGGGTCTACACACTTAAGGTTCGATGACGCTAGGATTATTAGGAAGACTTGTATGTGATTACCGAATGTTGTTCGGAGTCCCGGATGAGATCCCGGACGTCACGAGGAGTTACGGAATGGTCCAGAGGTGAAGATTTATATGTAGGAAGTTGTCATACGGTCACCAGAAAGGTTCGGGGGCATATCGGTATTGTACCGGGGCCACCGGAGGGTTTCCGGGGGTCCACCGGGAGGGGCCACCTCTCTCGGAGGTCCTAATGGGCTGTAGAGGAAAGGGAACCAGCCCTACATGGGCTGGCCGCATCCCCCCCTTGGGCCCATGCGCCTAGGGTTGGGGGGGAAACCCTAAAGGGGGCGCCCCCCTCACTTGGGGGCCAAGCCCCCTCCCCTTGGCCCCCACCCCCCTCTAGATCTCATCTAGAGGGGGCCGGCCCCCTTCCTCCTTCCCCTATAAATAGAGGAGCAAGGGGAGGGCTGCACATGAGATCCCTGGCGCTGCCCCTCTCCTCCCCAACACCTCTCCTCCTCCGCAAGAGCTTGGCGAAGCCCTGCCGGAGTACTGCAGCTCCACCACCAGCACGCCGTCGTGCTGCTGTTGGAGCCCTCTTCCTCAACCTCTCCCTCCTCCTTGCTGTATCAAGGCACGGGGGACGTCTCCGTTCCGTATGTGTGTTGAACGCGGAGGCGCCGTCCGTTCGACGCTAGGATCATCGGTGATTTGGATCACGATGAGTACGACTCCATCAACCCCGTGCACTTGAACGCTTCCGCTTAGCGATCTACAAGGGTATGTAGATGCACTCCTCTCTCCCTCGTTGCTAGATAACTCCATAGATTGATCTTGGTGATGCGTAGAAAATTTTAAATTTATGCTACGATCCCCAACAAGGCCGGGGGTGAAGTGAGCGCGGTGTTGGCGCACGTACAGGGCAGAGATCAGGTGCGTGCAAGCGGGAGCAAAGCTTCGGGCGCATGGTGGAACAGTGGTGTACGACCACGAATTCGAAGGGGACAAGCTGGGGGATGGAGGAGGAGCTCACTTTGAGCCTGTAGATGAACAAGGTGGGCTCGGGGAGGAGACGACGAGGTCCGGTGGGGAGGCTCCGGCGAGGTCCAGGCGGCGGCGCGGGTGAAGGGAGCGAGGCTGTCCAGCGAGATCCGGCGACGGAGCGGTCGCGGATGGGGCGGCGAGGCTCGTGGTAGCTCGTTGGGGGAGGAGACGAGGACACGATGGTCCGGCGAGCGGCGATGGCATGGCAGCTCCGGCGAGGGGCGTCGGCATCGGGCCTCCCGATCCAGATCTCAGAGAGTGGGGGGGGACAAGAGAGAGAGTGGGGTTCGTGGGGGGTGCGGGGCTAGGGTTAGGTTCGGTGGGGGGTATGTGTAGGCCGGGGGTGGGCCGGCCTGGCTGGGAGATGGCCCAGTTGGGCCGGGGTCTTTTCTCTTTCTGGTTTTACTTTTTTTTAGTTTATTATTCTTTTACTGATTTTATTTGATTTCTCAATTTATGTTTGTTTGCAAAATATGTTATTAACACCCAAATTTGCATTACTAAATATACCTCTACCACAATAACTTTGGCACCTAAATAAAATAGTTTTGTAATTATTTATTATTTAAAAGTATTTAGATAATAGTTTTTGGTACTGTTTATTAACATTTGAATATTTAAACCTTTTATTAAAGTGTGGTTTCTCCACCATAATTACCTATGCATTATCTGTCACATCCAGAACATTTTGGTTTTAATATTTGAAAACTTTTAGTTTTTTATCTTGAATTTGAATTTTGAATCCGAACGGGGTTGAATCATCGCTATATTAACAACGGTAATCGAGGTGATGTGGCATTGTTAGCAGAGATTACCGTAGCTTAAATATCCAGGCGTCACAATTCTCCTCCACTACAAGAAATCTCGTCCCGAGATTTAAGAGGTAGTGAAAGGGGAAAGGTTTTGGTTACGAAAAATCTAACGGATCTTCTCGGTCCGGGTTGCCCTTCTCGAAGAGGTTGATCCATTACGTTGATGTCTTCATCCCTATGCTTCAGTGATCATGATGAAGCCCGCATCCTTTTGTAACACCCCGGATGTAACTTTCCCAATTTGTACTCCAACTCTTGCCGTTTCCGGCGTTAAGTTATATTTATTTCTCGGGTTCTTTGTCTCCGTGTGTTGTTTTCGTTGTCATGCATCTCATATCATGTCATCATGTGCATTGCATTTGCATACGTGTTCATCTCATGCATTCGAGCATTTTCCCCGTTGTCCGTTTTGCATTCCGGCGCTTCGTTCTTCTCCGGTGGCCACTTCTAGCTTTCTTTCGTGTGTGGGGATTAAACATTTCCGGATTGGACCGAGACTTGCCAAGCGGCCTTGGTTTACTACCGGTAGACCGCCTGTCAAGTTTCGTACCATCTGGACTTCGTTTGATACTCCAACGGTTAACCGAGGGACCGAAAAGGCCTCGTGTGTGTTGCAGCCCAACACCCCTCCAATTTGGCCCAAAACCCACCAAACTCTGCTCCATGTCCTAGAGCGTTCGATCATGATCGCGTGGCCGAAAACCGCATCTCATTTGGATTCTCCTAGCTCCCTCTACCTATATATATGTGATCCCCTCCGAAACATTCGCGGTACAAACCCTAGTCCTCTTCCACCTCGCGCCCGGACGTTTCTTCCACCGACGGACACGTCCGCCCTCCACCTCGCTCCGGCCAGTGGCGTCGCGCCACGTCATCCCCGCCGCCGCTCCAAGACAATAGGCGCCCGCCACCTCACCCGGCAGCTCTCTCTCTCTCCGTGCGGCCCGCGGGGCCCAGATCCGGCCCGCGCGGGCCCGGTCGCCGCCGCCGCCCGAGGCTCCCGCCTCCCCGCTCCTGCTCCCCCGCGTCGCCGCCTGGGCGCCTGAGCCGCCGCCCGAGCCGCCACTCCGGCCGCCGCCCCGCCGCTGCCGCTTCGCCGCCGCCCGCCGTAGCTCGCCGCGCCGCCCGCCGTTGCCGCCCGCCGCCCGGTCGCCGCCATCGCCGCCACCGGCCGCGCCGGCCTCTCCGTCGCCCGGATCCGCCCCGGCCGCGGCCTCCCTCCGGCGGCCGCCCGTCTTCCTCCGTCCAAGGCGCCATTTCCGGCGAGGAGCTACAGTGCAGATCCGGCCGCGCCTCGGGTTGCGTGCCCAGAACCCTAGATCTGATCCGGGGTAGTTTTTTACTAAGTCCCAGAATTTTTACTTCACATGCTCATGTTCGTGGCTCCGTAACTTTGCATCAGTAGCTCTGATTTGGGCATATAGCATATCAAAATGTTCATCTCAGAGAGTACATCATTTCATTCCATTGCATAATTTTCATTTGAGTTCATCTTGATGCCCGAAATGCTGTTAGAAGGAGGCTTTGTGAGTTAATTGTCAGATCTGCTAGTTCATCTTAGACTTTTGTCATTTTTGCCATGATTGTTGTGTGCATGCTATGCCTGTGAGTCCTTCATATGTTTTGTTAAGGATTTTGTCATCTATCCAGGGGTGCAACCCATGCATTTTTAGGATGTGTGTGGTGACTTGTGCAAGCTTGCAAAGTGAGGCACCCGGTAAATCTGTTTTCAGGGACTTAGTAGTTTTCACTAAGTCTGGGATTATTTAGTTCATGATGCCACATATTCAGCTTGTTTCCTAGTGATCCGTGCCTCTTTTGAGGATGATCAGTAAAGGAGTTTTGTTAATCATGTTATGCTCTATCCATCCACGTCTTTGTTTGCAATTATGGAGCAACCTAGCTTGAGTCAATCGAGCTCTACTTTTGCTTCGTTGTGAATCTAGGCAGATCGTCAACTTGTTTGCGATTTTGCCGATGTTATTGTGGTTGCTCCGTGCATGCTATGCCATTGTTCTTGCCATGTCTAGCTTGTAATTTGTGCCTTCTTTATGGGTGTATGATTGTCTTGCCATGACTTGCACCGTGGTGAGTGCATCGAGCTCGTTTACATGCCTTCGTGAGTTATGTTTCAGCATGTCTCAGTTTTCACTGTCTGAAAACTGATTGTGTTTTAGCTATGTTCGTGGGCTTGTTAGTATATTTTGTGAACCCTTTTGGCCCCAGGTCACTTTGGGTATTTTGTTAAGCTTGTTGAGTATCTCCATGCCATGTTCTTACTTGTCTTAATCAGGTCCCGTATCATGTTGTTTTGCTGCTCCGAAGAGGGCTTCGTGATCTGAGATTTCAGACTAGTGTTAATTTCACTAAGTCTGGAATCTGTTTTGCATTTGCGTTTTTTCCATGCTTGTTTGAACCTCTTATTAGATGAATTGGCCGTGGCTCAGTGCTAGTCTTTTGTTAATCATCTTATGTGCATCCCTGCCATGTATTTTGTTGTCATGTTTGGGTGCTGTAGCATGTTCGTTTCATTGCATTTAGATGCCTATTTGCTGTAAATCGCAGACCGGTGTCATTCTTAAATCGCTTGCCATTTCCAAACCGTAACTCCGATTCCGGCGTTCTTTATATGTTTTCAAGCGATTTCATCTCATCTTTCCAGTGGCACCCTTGGAATTCCAAGTTGAGGCCAGGTTCATGCATTTCCTGTCATATCTTGCATTTTGCATCCCGCATCGCATCCCGCATAGCATATCGTCATTTCATCATATTGCTTGGTCTTGCACGTGGTTGATTGTATCCTTGTTGCTTGTTTGTCTTGTTTGGGTAGAGCCGGGAGACGAGTTCGCTACCGAGGATCCCGTTGAGTTTGCTTGTGAGGATCCAGTCAACTCTGACAACTGTGCAGGCAAGATGATCATACCCTCGAAATCACTACTATCTTTGCTATGCTAGTTTGCTCGCTCTTTGCTATGCCAGTGCTACGATGCCTACCATTTGCTTGTCAGCCTCCCAATTGCCATGTCTAACCTCTAACCCACCATGTCCTAGCAAACCGTTGATTGGCTATGTTACCGCTTTGCTCAGCCCCTCTTATAGCGTTGCTAGTTGCAGGTGAAGATTGGAGGCCGTTCCTTGTTGGAACACCTTTTATTTATTTGTTGGGATATCATTATATTGCCATGTTATCTTAATGCATCTATATACTTGGTAAAGGGTGGAAGGCTCGGCCTCTCGCCTAGTGTTTTGTTCCACTCTTGCCGCCCTAGTTTCCGTCATATCGGTGTTATGTTCCCGGATTTTGCGTTCCTTACGCGGTTGGGTTATAATGGGAACCCCTTGATATTTCGCCTTGATTAAAGCTTTTCCAGCAATGCCCAACATTTGTTTTACCATTCGCCACCTAGCCCCTTTTCTTTCCCTTGGGTTCTGCAGACTCAAGGGTCATCTTATTTTAACCCCCCGGGCCAGTGCTCCTCTGAGTGTTGGTCCCACCGAGCGATGTCCGAGGCTACCAGGGGCAACTCTGGGCTGGCTTACCCGACGTCTGGCTCATCTGAGTGTGCCCTGAGAAAGACATATGTGCAGCTCCTATCGGGATTTGTCGGCACATTCGGGCGGTGTTGCTGGTCTTGTTTTAACCTGTCGAAGTGTCTTGAGTTACCGAGATACCGAGTCTGATCGGAATGTCTTGGGAGGAGGTCTATTCCTTCGTTGACCGTGAGAGCTTGTCATGGGCTAAGTTGGGACTCCCCTGCAGGGATTGAACTTTCGAAAGCCGTGCCCGCGGTTATGGGCAGATGGGAATTTGTTAATTTCTGGTTGTAGATAACATGAACCTTAATTAATTAAAATGAATCAACTGAGTGTGTTACCGTGATGGCCTCTTCTCGGCGGAGTCCGGGAAGTGGACACGGTGTTGGAGTAATGTTTGCGCAGGTTGTTCTCTAGCTTCTCGCTCGTGCTTTGCCTCCTCTTCCCGCTCTCTTTTGCGTATAAGTTAGCCACCATATATGCTAGTCGCTTGCTGCAGCTCCACATATATTTGCCTATCCTTCCTATAAGCTTAAATAGTCTTGATCGCGAGGGTGCGAGATTGCTGAGTCCCTGTGGCTCACAGATTACTATTACACCAGATGCAGGTCCAGGTGATTCCGCTCCAGGTGACGAGTATGAGCTCAAGTGGGAGTTCGACGAAGACTCTCAACGATACTATGTTTCCTTTCCCGATGATCAGTAGTGGTGCCCAGTTGGGGGTGATTGGGACCGTGTCGCATGTTGGGTTCTCTTCTATTTTGGCACCGTAGACGGGCCATGAGTGTTTTGGATGATGTAATGTTATTTATGTTCTTGATTGACGTGGCGAGTGTAAGCCAACTATGTTCTCCCCTTTATTATTCATATTACATGGGATGTTGTGAAGATTGCCTAACTTGCGACATATGCCTTCAATGCGATTATGTCTCTAAGTCGTGCCTTGACACGTGGGAGCTATAGTCGCATCGAGGGTGTTACACCTTTCCTCAGGAACTCCATCGTACTTATGAAAGAATAAAGGGTTGGCATTCTGGGAGAACGGACCTCGGCAGGGTTGACTATCGGGTCGACAACATCGAGGAAGGTGGCGGAAAGTAACTCCCGAATCGAAACTTAATAAAATACCGAGAGCAAAGTAAGGAGGTATCATGGGAAGTTTCGAGCGGGCAGGCAATCGTTCGATGCCTGAAACGAAGTGTTGAAGGGGTTTAGAGCAATGTGAAAAGCATTGCATCTGATACCTGAATAGATCAACAGGCAGGTGGCCCGTGAATTACATACAAAGTCAAGCGCGAGGAATAACTTTGACAACAGGGTGTACAGGAGAGTCAGGTTTCGATCCTGTGGAACTGTGGGTTATGGGCCCACCATGTGGGATAAAAGTAGGAGTTGTGACATCTTGCATGGTCACGATAGCAAGGCATGTCAGAGGCTAGCCTGTCAGTTATGTCGGCAACAACATCGATACCAAGGGCGAGGGGCGAAGAGAACCATTTTCCTGCTCGTTGAACGAGGCGGACCAATAGGCAAAGTTCTCGTCCATCGGTGGTTACCGGGATGCTATCAACAATGGTAACAGGGTCTTACTGACAGAGTTGTACAACGAGGTGCTTACTAAGCAGGGAATTATCACTGCTCATTTAAGTCAGATTACAAGAAAGCTTAACAAGACAATGGAAAGGAAAATGCGATTATCAGGTTTAAACAGAAGAATGGAAAGGATAATATGTTTTAAACACATAATTCAGGGATATATCCTTCCCAAGGACAAGCAGAGCATGATATCCGTGGCAGGATATCATGTAGAAAACCCCTTAGGCAAGGGGAGAGAAATTTCATGACATTACCCATACAACGTTGTTTGGATAATTGAGCAAGAAAACATAACATTTTGTTTCAAATGTTCTTATCGAAGATCGGAGTATCACCGACATGCTTCGAGATAGCATTGACAAGGTCTTCAAGCAAAGATTAGTCCTTGGATACACAAAGGATCCATCAGGAAAAACTTATTAAACAAGTCATTCAATTTCCTCATGAAAGAATGGTTAACCTTCTTAAAAAGGAAACTATAACAATATGTCCTCCAGCCAGGTGTGCTAGGCATGACATCACCTTACCGGGTTACATGAAGACCAATGTTATAACGCTTGGAAAATGTTCCAACCATCATATTTGACGAGATTTAGATCTGGATTGTGTCCGGATACCTTAGACACAGGATGCCTAAGAAGGAAGGGGTGCAACACAATTTGACGAGATGGTGTTGCAAGATCCTCGAAGAATGAACTATGGAAGCAAGTCCCGAATCATGAGTTCATCATTAAACCAATGACATGATGAGGAGGTGGCTGGTGAACTCAGCGACAATTCGTCAAGGTTTCACTAGGATGGATTTCCACAATTATGAGAACAAAGAGGTAACACTTGTTAGATCAAATAATATAATGATGTATGCTCGAGGAAAACATACACAATTAAACAATAGTTGAAAGGTGCACCTGAAATATGGGCTTATGTAGCATGATCAATGTTGGAATGATGATTCAATAATCAATAGTCTAAGAATGAACGAATATGGCAAGAAGTATCACTTGTACCAAGAATGGATAAGAGGTGGTGAAATTCCCACAACATTCTTGACATAAAAGGTGGTAATATCCAAGGTAAAGAAGAACAATGCTGGGTAGCAAGGAACTCAAGGTATAACACAAAACACGAACAAGTTTGTGTCGAACGGAAGACAATAAAGTGGTAGATGATAAAACAAATCATCAAGGGCAAGGATGGTATTTCTCATCATGAATTTGATATATATCTTGGAAGAGCTCAGGATGTTGCTGATGACCACGACACATTTGTCGAGAGATTTCATGAAGATGTAATCGGTCGACGATGACATCAAGTCAAATGATGATGCAGCGAAAGTAAAATAATACTTGAAGAAGAACTCATAAGAAGTTATGCAGTTCCATGATAATCTCGAGATACCAGAGGGGGTAATACTCGATGACAGATCAAAGTAGAGGTTGGACTGGGGTATTGCTCTACAGAAGACAAGCGCTTAAACTTGCACGCGAATGGTATTTAAAGGAGAACATGGTCGGAACCACGATTGCAAAAGGCCAGATCCCGGATATAAGATGAACTTATACCAAAGGAATAATTTAATTTAAGAGAAGCTTTAATGATAAGATCTACATCGTGTCCATGGGCATGAACACAAAGTTCAAGGTCGACTCCCACTTCTCCAATGCATAACCTTTCATTCACTTCTCACTTTCGAAGAAGTTGTAGTGTTGAAATTTTATCTGGCAAAATACCAGAAGTGTATGACTCGTGAAAACTTTCGAGTTCACACAGTTTAGAGAAGGCATATGTTCAACCCATAGGGGCTTCTTAGAAACATATACCACAAGTTTCAAGAGTAAATATCACAAGCTCGAAAGTAGAGCAAGGTTGAGAAAGTAGATGATACCATTTACCAAATGCATTATGTATCCGAGGGAAGGCTCACAAGGTTATTGAATATGAAGGATGCTGTCGGATAAAATCCATTAAAGGATCTGCCGGTCCATAACAGAGCTGACATGAGCATCGGCACACAACCAGAGGAAGTAACAATGCAAAGGTATTGGATTATGGAAACAACTAACTAATCCAGAGATCAAATGCAAAGGAATTATGATTTTCAAATCAAGGGATCAGAAGCAATGTTCTGATTAGGGATGGATAAGTTGAATAGCCTTAGGGGTACAATCGACAGAAATTGGATTTGCTGAGAACCAGCTCATGTCTAAAATGATGTCTGAGCCAGAAAGATAATTTAAAAGGATCAACTAATGATTGCGTGCATTCGCACTCATGTTGAATCAAAGGGATCAAAATGACGGTGTCTAAGGATACTAACGAATATTGCCAGACATATGGAAAGCATCCATCATGCAAGCAGACAAGTATTGCAGAGCAATAAGCTACTAAGGATTTTTGGAGGATCAAATAGTATTTCGATGACCATTGTGAAACACATGAACAATTGGGGGATGAGCGGATACTCGATAAGTGCGAGAATTATCCGTAGGGGTATTCAGGTGACAAAGATCAGCAAGGTAGTAAGCTCAAAGGATTATCGAAACAACGACGAGTATTTCGGGGTATCTTGTAATAACAAGACCAACTGGGAATAAAAGTAAGAACGATAGGTATAAGTATTTATCCATAGGGATTTTTCGGTGGTAGGGAATTGCAAAAGCAATGGCACAAAGTTTCGGGAGAACATCGGAGAGTATTATGAGAATCTTCTGTTGAAGTAGTCGATCATCTGTAATGAAGGGCTCTCCGGGAGAAAGTGATAACGAGATCCTAATGTTAGATTTAGCAAAATTCATTTAACCCGAATAGAAGAGAGTTCAGAGTCCCAGAGTAAGGATCGAGGAGTAAAAGATCCTAATACCACCCAGATGGCGACGTGGGCCCGTAATCCGCACAGCCATGTTAGTAAAAGTTTTTCAATGACTAGACTCAACTTCGGCCAAGGAGTTGGAAAGGGGAATTCCTACAGGCAGTCGGCTCTAATACCAACTTGTGACACCCCCGATTCAATCTTACACTAATCATACACGCAAACGTGTACGATCAAGATCAGGGACTCACAAGAAGATATCACAACACAACTCTACAAATAAAATAAGTCATACAAGCATCATATTACAAGCCAAGGGCCTCGAAGGCTCGAATACAAGAGCTCGATCATAGACGAGTCAGCGGAAGTAACAATATCTGAGTACAGACATAAGTTAAACAAGTTTGCCATAAGAAGGCTAGCACAAACTGGGATACAGATCGAAAGAGGCGCAGGCCTCCTGCCTGGGATCCTCCTAAACTACTCATGGTCGTCGTCAGCGGGTTGCACGTAGTAGTAGGCACCTCCCGAGTAGTAGTAGTCGTCATCGACGGTGGCGTCTGGCTCCTGGGCTCCAACGTCAGGTCGCAGTAATCGGGTATAGGAAAGGGGAAAAGAGAGCAAAGCAACCGTGAGTACTCATCCAAAGTACTCGCAAGCAAAGAGCTACACTACATATGTATGCATTGGTATCAAATGGAATAAGGGTATCATATGTGGACTGAACTGCAGAATGCTGGAATAAGAGGGGGATAGCCAGTCCTGTCGAAGACTACACTTCTGATAACCTCCGTCTTGCAGCAGAAGAAGAGAGTAGATGGTAAGTTCACCAAGTAACATCGCATAGCATAATCCTAACCGATGATCCTCCCCTTGTCGCCCTGTGAGAGAGTGATCACCGGTTGTATCTGGCACTTGGAAGGGTGTGTTTTATTAAGTATCCGGTTCTAGTTGTCATAAGGTCAAGGTACAACTCTGGGTCGTCCTTTTACCGAGGGACACGGCTATTCGAATAGATCAACTTCCCTGCAGGGGTGCACCACATAACCCAACACACTCGATCCCATTTGGCCGGACACACTTTCCTGGGTCATGCCTGGCCTCGGAAGATCAACACGTTGCAGCCCTACCTAGGCACAACAGAGAGGTCAGCACGCCGATCTAAATCCTATGGCGCAGGGGTCTGGGCCCATCACCCATTGCGCACCTGCACGTTGTGTACGCGGCCGGTGAGCAGACCTAGAAACCTCCATTACAAAGGAAGTTGCACTACGCGGTCCAACCCGGCGCGCGCCGCTCAGTCGCTGACGTCACGAAGGCTTCGGCTGATACTACGACGTCGAGTGCCCATAACTGTCCCCGCGTAGATGGTTAGTGCGTATAGGCCAGTAGCTAGACTCAGATCAAATACCAAGATCTCATTAAGCGTGTTATTCTGAAATAACCATAGACGCCGACCAGGGACAGGCCCACCTCTCTCCTAGGTGGTCTCAACCTGCCCTGTCGCTCCGCCACAAAGTAACCGTCGGGGGCCTTCGGGAACTCAAACCCACCTCTACCGGGATGGAGCCACCTGCCCCTTCAGCCCCCAACATCGGAATCACTCGTGGGTACTCCTACGAGCCGACCCGACTTTAATCACCACAAGTATCATATATTATGTATAAGTATATACCCGTGACCACCTCCCAAGTGATCACGACCCGATAGTATAGCATGGCAGACAGACAAGAATGTAGGGCCACTGATGGTACTAGCATCCTATACTAAGCATTTTGGATTGCAGGTAAGGTATCAACAGTAGTAGCAAGGACAGGCTATGCAGTAGTATAGGATTAACTGAAAGCAGTAACATGCTACACTACTCTAATGCAAGCAGTATAGAGAAGAATAGGCGGTATCTGGTGACCAAGGGGGGGCTTGCCTGGTTGCTCTGGCAAGAGAGAGGGGTCATCAACACCGTAGTCGTACTGGGGGTCTCCTGCAGTCTCGGGGTCTACCGGAAAGAAGTAACGGAGGGGGAACACAATAAATAACAGAGCAATCAATGTAACAAAAAGCAAGATGCGGCATTACGTTGTGCTAGGGGTGACCTGACGCGGTACGAGGTGATACCGGTGAAGGGGGGAAACATCCGGAAAAATATCCCCAGTGTTTCGCGTTTTCGGACAGATGAACCGGAGGGGGAAAGTTGCGTGTTCGCTATGCTAGGGATGCGTGGCGGACGAACGATCTGCGTAACCGGATTCGTCTCGTCGTTCTGAGCAACTTTCATGTAGAAAGTATTTTCATCTGAGCTACGGTTTATTTTATATGATTTTTAAAGTTTTAAATCATTTTTAGAATTTATTTAATTAATTTAATTCAACATTATCCAGAACAGTGCATGCTGACGTCAGCATGACGTCAGCAGTGAACAGAGGAGTTGACTGGTCAGCTGACGTGTGGGTCCCGTTCGTCATTGACTGTTTAGTCTAATTAGGGTTTAACTAATCTAATTACGGTTTAATTAAACTAACTAGTTAATTAGATTAATTAAACAGGTTAATTAACTTAATTAATATTATAATTATTTTTATTTATTTATTTCCTTTTTTATAACTTTCTGGGGCTAGGCCCACCTGTCTGTGACCCAAAGGGGCGGATGCGGGTGCAGGCATCGGGCGAGGGTTGCGGGCGCGTGGGCGCCCGTTACGGCGAGCGGGAGGGGCGCAACTGGCCACGACCAGCGGGCGCCGCGAGCCGGCATCAGGCGAGGAGTGGCGCCGGCGCGGCCTGGTGGTCTGGGGCGGCGGCCAAAGAAGTTGCCAGAGTCGTGCTAGGGCGGTGGGGATCAGAGGCGGAAGGCGGGGCGCAGAGGTGGGAGACGGGGCGACATGGGGCGCGAACGCGGCATGGGAGTCCATAGGCGAGGCGCCGCGGGGTTGGCCGGGCGCGGCTGTTAGCGGGTGGCGGTGGGCGGCGGAGCCGAGCGCGGGGGTGGAGGCGGAGCGCGGTCAGCGGGGGAGGGCGCGACGCGGCAACGGGTCCAGTGGAGGACGGCGTCGCAAGAGGGAGAGGAGGCCGGGGGTGAAGTGAGCGCGGTGTTGGCGCACGTACAGGGCAGAGATCAGGTGCGTGCAAGCGGGAGCAAAGCTTCGGGCGCATGGTGGAACAGTGGCGTACGACCACGAATTCGAAGGGGGCAAGCTGGGGGATGGAGGAGGAGCTCACTTTGAGCCTGTAGATGAACAAGGTGGGCTCGGGGAGGAGACGACGAGGTCCGGTGGGGAGGCTCCGGCGAGGTCCAGGCGGCGGCGCGGGTGAAGGGGGCGAGGTTGTCCAGCGAGATCCGGCGACGGAGCGGTCGCGGACGGGGCGGCGAGGCTCGTGGTAGCTCGTTGGGGAGGAGACGAGGACGCGATGGTCCGACGAGCGGCGATGGCATGGCACCTCCGGCGAGGGGCGTCGGCATCGGGCCTCCTGATCCAGATCTCGGAGAGTGGGGGGACGAGGGAGAGAGTGGGGGTCGTGGGGGGGGGGTGCGGGGCTAGGGTTAGGTTCGGTGGGGGGGTATGTGTAGGCCGGGGGTGGGCCGGCCTGGCTGGGAGATGGCCCAGTTGGTCCGGGGTCTTTTCTCTTTCTGGTTTTACTTCTTTTAGTTTATTATTCTTTTACTGATTTTATTTGATTTCTCAATTTATTTTTGTTTGCAAAATATGCTATTAACACCCAAATTTGCATTACTAAATATACCTCTACCACAATAACTTTGGCACCTAAATAAAATAGTTTTGTAATTATTTATTATTTAAAAGTATTTAGATAATAGTTTTTGCTACGGTTTATTAACATTTGAATATTTAAACCTTTTATTAAAGTGTGGTTTCTCCACCATAATTACCTATGCATTATTTGTCACATCCAGAACATTTTGGTTTTAATATTTGAAAACTTTTATTTTTTATCTTGAATTTGAATTTTGAATCCGAACAGGGTTGAATCATCGCGAGATTAACAACGGTAATCGAGGTGATGTGGCATTATTAGCAGAGATTACTGTAGCTTAAATATCCGGGCGTCACACGAGGAGGAGATGACCGCCCGGCTTGTGCTCCGCTGCTCCCGAGAGGAGGCCGCCTAACAGTAGCGCTCGGACTCCTTTCGTCGGGAATTCATTGCGTCCGCCCGAATGGCGCATGTATCTGTCGCTAGGTGTGCCATCGCTGCCACGGTGCGGTCTGCCTGGCGTCCGAGCATGGTGGCGGACGAGCAAGTTTGCAACTTGTCCGTTGGTGCGCCAAGGCGGAGGACACACCATGGGTGTCATCTGACGCAAACATGGCGCGACGTGCCCGCCGTACAAGGCAGCGGGCGCGGGAGGCTGTGGCAGCCCTCGCGGTGGTAGACGTTCGCGAGACGGAGTTGCATTCTCCGGCGCCCCGTATGATGCGCCAGTCCGGGCGCGGCAACCATGTCGTGGTGGATGTCACTGGCTCGTGCCAGGACGATCCATCATCGATCTGACATCCACCGGCACCATCAGGGTTTCGGGCTCCGACAATGAAGAGTAGGGCATGGGAGACGACGCCTTGAGTCTCGTGAGCCGCTCGTGTCTCATGCCCTACTCTACCTCGCCGGCGACCGGACCAACACTTTGGGGAGTACAGCAGACCGTCGGACATAGGCATGGCGGAGCCGGATGAGCTCTGCTTAAAGATTGGTTTACGTTGTATGTACGTAATGGTATGGATTTAAGATTTATAATTTGAGGTATCCGATTGTAAAATGGATTGTTTGAAGCATGATCGGACACTTTTTGTGAACGCGCCTGCGGGCGTTTGATGGTCGGATTTGCCAAGTTGGCTGTAGATGTTCTTATATTCGAAATATAAATTCTGAACGTTCGGATTTTAAGCATGACAACCCGAACGCTTTTTCATGACAACTTTAATTTAACCGAGGTTGGCAAACATGCAATCTTAAAAAAAAAAAACTGGAACAAAGCCGCCGTAAAAAAAGGTTACATACTTAAAACCTGAACGTTCGGGATTTATTTGGTCCCTTATAGGAGTATTTTCCATGATCCTCTCCACGAATCGCCGGCAACCCCATGGCTCTCCCTCTCACAGGCCGCCGCCGCCGCCGTACATGGGACGACGCTGAACGCCCCGTCGCCGATGCGCCACCGATCGCTTTCTTTGATACGAACGGGAACTACGTGCATAGCGGCGCCCCACCCCGCGATAGCGATCGGCGGCGGCGTCTATCTCCACGGTGTGACCTCTCATCAATCTCGACTTACATTCGATTTCTGCTTCCGATCTAGTCGAAAATCGAGTCGTTCTGTTTATCGATTAGATATTACTACATATTATATACGCATTGCAATTTGCAAGTTGCCTATACAGTAGACATCAACTTTTCTGTACTTCCAGATATTAAATTTCTATACTCATCGGCCGAGCCTTTTCTACTTCAGGTGTGAGGAGGGGCGGCGTGTGCGTGTCATTAACCCTGGATCTTCGTTATCGGCATTGAAAGAGTTCCTCTCCTCCATAGCAGTGAAAGGATCAGCCACTGCCACCGCCACCTCCCTGTGCTCGGCACCTGCGGTAGCAGCTCAAGACACCAACGTGAGATCGAGGCGATGCCTTTCCTCAACCATCTTGTCCCGTAGACCTTCTGATTGGGGCTTGACGTTTTACATCAGGGTTGACCGTGAAGGGGATTTTCACATATACCCTCACCTGGGTGGGCCATTCCAGAGCTTACAGGAAGCCAACATTGCCATCGATTGCCATCTTGATGAGCTCAAGCATATAATGTAACGCTTCGAAACTTTGTTCTAGATTTTATTTTAAACAATTCATTTATCCCGTTTTGTGTGCCCCTTTCAATTGGTTATGTATGTATGCAAACGTTGTCCACAAAAGATAGTCACAGGTTATACAGCATAAATAACTTATACAATATAGAAAAACTGACAAGTTGATGGAAAGTGTACCAGCCTATGATATTACTAGATTCCTGTTCTGCTACCAGTAAGTTAAGGAAACATTATTACTATAAAAAAAGTTAAGGAAACATAATTTTTGTGAATTCTTTGTGCAAGTTGTTGAATCAGAGCTTATATTTTAAGCATAGCTGAAGACTACCAAAGTATATTTTTTCCTGAACTGCAGCAGTAAATTCTGTCAACCGTTAGTCCTTTACAAGCAGTGCAGTGAGATCACACTGAGTTGAGGATCTGAAAATGGAACATGGATGCCATTTCTTAAAAGGAAACAAAATTATGCATTTGGAACTTAATAGGCATGTAAGCAGTTGCCACGAGCTGTTTGATCACTATTCAATAGGCTTCTGTGCAAAATTGTCACCCTAAACCCTATGCTCGACTGATGACGTTGACACAAAATACTTAGTATCACTTTGTACATTCCCCAATTTTAACAAAGTAAAATCTACTGATCATATAGAATGTATTGATCTAAATTAGGTTCAAGAAGCAAGAGGGGGTTTCTCCAGTGGAGATGGCTAGAAGAAGATCTCTCTACTGGCTTGATGGCACATGATGAAATGTTCAAAATCGCAAATAATTGAGAGAAGCCATGCTTGAATGCGCCTACTTGCTCAAGCTTTAGTAGACAAGTATAATGAGGATCACAAACTGATGGGGGTTTGCTCTCTATCTCTCTTTCTCCTTCCTGCCCTCGCGCTCTATATACTGCTACCAGTGTTGAACTGTCTTATATATTGTCTTACTCCTGTAACAATTCTGATCCCTTTCATGCTTCTTATTTTTAGGATCTTGCATACGAACTCAACGATGTTCTGCACTACCAATGTATTTCTGAGCCCCATAGCACCATCCTTAAGACGAGTAGGTACTATCATTTGAACTTCACCATGAAGACTAAAGGAGATGATGATTCTGAATGTGTCACCGGCGATATATTCTTCGTTGAAATCAAACTTATGGAAGGAGAATATGAAGAGATGGCTGTTACCCGTTTCTGCATGGTCAAACCTAATGACAATGGTATTCTACACCCTTATATTATGTTAAATATCATTGAAATACAGTATGCGAGTCCACTAATTGAACTAGTAATCTGTTAGATATCATTGTAAATGCTCTAGCTGTAGTATATGATCATTTACCTTTGTGTTAGCCTATTGTGTCATGTTTCCCTTCATCTCATATTCTCATCCATTAACCTGGAGCTTTGTGTTTGTTATATCTCAAACTGGTTCATGCAGTCATATCCAATAACTGTATGTACACATTTGTTTACCCTGAGCTGCAAAGATATTATTGTGTGTTTGTGCCTTTTGGTTACATGTCATTTAATCGACAAACCCCCTTCCTTTTTTTTTTTCTGAATAAAGGTCACTGCTATGGTTGTACTAATAATGGAAGTGCTGGTTTGAAGCATCCCAACAATTCCTATGCATATCTTGGTGGTCACGTGAATGCACCATATTCGCCATCTGAGTGGAGACTCTGATGACAATGTATGATGATTTATTTTCTGGCTAGCATTTTAATATTTTGTTACATCATTGTTAATCACATTGTGTTTTCCCCTCTTTCAGGTGGATGAGGAGGCTAGGCTAAGATACATATACAACGTAATGCATATTCTGTGCAGTGTAATACCATTTGCATTAACATGATGCTGATCTTTTGATTGATTGCTCTTTTCTTGTGTGTTTTTAAATATATTTTAGGGCGTTGGTTCTGTTTAGGGGCCACAGTGACCCACATTTTGAGGAAAATCTTCACTCCCTCTGTATGCAATAGAGGTCCTGAAAATGTGAGGAGAAACCTGAGTGAAACACCACAGCCCTGGCACTTTCTTGTAACTATATATTTCCCCATCATCCAACCTTCCAATGCTAATCTTAGTAGCTTGGCATTTCCTGTTCTTAAGGCACCAAGAGAATTCATTTGGTTTGAGATGGGACTTATTTATGTCAAGCTACATTTATGTAAGTACTTTCTGGTTTCCATAGTTGATACCTTTTTACCGAAAAAGGCTTTCGCCCCGCTTTATATATAAAGCACCAAACCACAAGCATCCAGTACATCGCCACGCCACCGCGACAGACGCACACACCCAAGACAGGATACATAGGCGCTGAGCGCAGCAACACCACTCCTAGCACTACCGCCCCGAAGATATGAAGCTACATATGACGAACCATGAGCTCCAAGGCGGCGTCTTCAGGAAGGATACGACGCTGGAGCGCCGCCACCGCCCGATCCAAGGATCAGAGTTTCCCACGGAGCCGCATGACGGGCAATGAGAGCCACGACGACGCCTTCAAGAAGGAAGCGATCTTCGCCGCCACCGGTCCGTCCGAAGATAGAGCAGGTTTTCACCTCGGCCAACATCACTGCCACCGAACGCCACACCCCGGCAACCACGCCGCCCACACGACCATGATGACCGGGCAGCACCAAGGCACGGGCTTTGTCCAAGAGTACCGTGCAACCACCACCAGGGCCGCCGCCCCGGCATCCAAGACCTAAACACCACCTCATCCAAGACCCGCCGCTACCCCAACCAAAAGAGACTGAGCGGCCCCTAGCATCTGGCCACCATCAACTTGTCCTGCTGCACCGTGCGCGAGACGAGCTCGGTCCTGTCGCCAGGCGCGAGACGAGCTCGGTCCTGCAGCCGAGCGCGAGCCGGGTTCGGTCCTGCTGCCAGGCGCGAGAAGAGATCGGTCTTGCAGCCCGGGCGCGAGACGAGCGATGGACCAAAGCTGGGGACGAGCCAACTCTCTGACGAAGATTGCGCCCGGGCACCGAGAAGAGGGGTTGAAGGCCTGCACAAGCCGCTCACCGATGGGCCGACGCTGAAGAGGTCCAGCTGCCTCCGTGAGACGAACCCGACCACCGCCAAGGGCCACCACCACATCGTGGCAGCCCCATCCACGCCGAGCACAGCCCGCGGCACCTGCCATCGCCGGATCGGCCGGGGGCCGGCAGGCCCGCTACCACCAGGGAGCGCCGCAGTAGGGGACGGTCACCAGAGTCGGCCACCACCTGCAGCGAGCCGGAGCCCCGCCACCACAGAGGCCCAGGCCACCCGCGCCACAGCTTCGTCAGATCTGAGCCGCGCCCAAAGCCGCCGCCGCCGGGAGCAGAGAACACCCCAGCCCGCACCAGCCACTCCACGCCGCCGCCTGCAGGCCGCGTCCCCGTCGCCGGCCGCCGGCGCCGCGCCGCCGCCCAGCCCAGATGGCCCGCGCCATCCAGCGCCGTGCGGGGGGAGGAAGAGGCCCCGCCGCCGCCCGAGCTGGCCGGGCTTTGCCCGCTAGCACGCGGGGGCGGCGGCGAGGGGAGGGAGGAGCAAGGAGGAGGGCCGAGCCCGCGCGCTAGGGTTTCCCCCCCGGCGGCGCTTGCGGGAGCGGCCAGGGACGGGAGGTAATCTGTTTAGAAGTTCGGTTGCATTTAGCTTCTGCTTGTTCTTCCAACAAAATTTATTTTTTATAAATTTTCATTTGTTAATAAGTTGTGATGTCTGTTGTATTAGAATGCATAGCCAACTTGGCTATTTGTTAAGATGGAAACAAGTATGTGTTGAAATACGA
The DNA here is from genome assembly GCF_056163025.1 of Triticum urartu. Classification (NCBI taxonomy): domain Eukaryota; kingdom Viridiplantae; phylum Streptophyta; class Magnoliopsida; order Poales; family Poaceae; genus Triticum; species Triticum urartu. The sequence goes on from NC_141876.1 coordinate 53,525,546, forward strand.
ATATAAGAGTTTTCATGGAAGATCCCGCACACCCCATGATTGCCATCGTTACATAAGTCGATTTTAGGTTCTTAAAAAAACATGAGTATGCATACACTACTATAGCACAACAAACCAGGTTCCGCCAGGGCTCCTCTGTGGCGGGGAGCGGTGTCGACTGCCACTCGGCAACAAAGTCTGCAAGTACTTGAGGCATGACGGATGTGCGAGTCGTGAGCTTGAGATGGAAAGAGGGAAGCTCTCTGGCCCACTTGGCAATTTGACCAGTGGCCTCCTTGTTGCCAAAGACCTCCTCCAATGGAAGGCGACAACCACAGAATGACCAATGAAGTAAGACCGGAGCTTCTGCGAGGCCACAAGCAGTGCATACACAAACTTCTACATTTGAATATCTCTCTCCTTAGCCCATGCAAGTGCTTCACTCACATAATAGATTGGTAATTAACTTACATCTTCTTCCTTCACCAGTGCAACACTCACAGTCGTAGGTGTGGCGGCCAGGTATAGCGGCAAGGTCTCCCCAGGCTTCGGGCTGGTGAGCAAGGTCGGGCTTGCCAAGTAAGACTTGAGGGATTTGAATGTAACTTGGTCTTCATCCATCCACTCAAAACCTATGATGTTCTCAAGGTCTTGAAGAAAGGAAGTCCCTTCTCAGCGGAGCGGGCCACAAACCTCCCCAGCGCCTTCATCCGTCCCGCCAGACGCTCAACATCCTTGCTAGGGCGAGGCGAGGCCATATTCACGATAGCCTAGATCTTGTCGGGGTTGGCTTCGATTCCTCGCTGCGATATAAGGAAGCCCAAGAGTTTTCCTCCCCTGACTTTGAAGGCTCACTTTTCAAGGTTGAGCTTGACTCCAAACTTGCGGAGATTGCTGAAGGTCTCTGTAAGATCTTCGGGGTGTGATGGGGTGAGTGGGCTTTTGAGAACGATGCCGTGCACATACACCTCAACATTCCTTCCCACCTGTCCATACAGGACATGATTCATCAAGCATTGGAAAGTTACTCCAGTGTTCCGGAGGCAGAATGGCATGCAGAGGCAGGTGTCCCCTTTGGGGTGGCGAAGCTTGCCTTTAATTCATCATCCATTTGCCATGTGAACGTGATGGTATCTTGAGTAAGCGTATGTGATGCTTATGAGCTCGCACCCTACCATGGAGTCAACTAGTTGGTCGATTCCCGGGAGCGGGCAAGTCATCATTTGGGCATGCCTTGTTGAGGTCGGTGAAGTCCATGCACATGCGCCATTTTCCATTTGCCTTCAAGATCAACATGGGGTTGGACAGCCAGTCCGAGTGCCATACATGGCGGATGATGCCCGCTTTCACAAGCTTTTCCACCTCGATCTTGATGACTCTGAGCCTTTCGATGGACAATTTGCATGGCTTTTGCTTGATAGGTATGTGTTCTGGCTTCATGGCAGGCGATGTTCCATCACTTCTCGGGGCACTCCTCTCATGTCGGCTGGTGATTAGGTGAAGATACCCGCATTTTGGCAGAGAATCGAAACAAGGGCGACCTCTATCTCTAGAGGGAGGTCGGACCCGATTCAGGCTGAGCATGGGTCGTCTCCCCCAAAGAGGTGAATGCTCTTTAGTTCTCCCTTAGGTTGCGACTTTAGATCATATGCCTTCATGGCCTCAATGGAATCCCCTATGACGTTGAGACTCAAGCCTTCCTTCCCTACCTCCCGGTCGGGATCTTGCTTTCCGTTGTTAGCATGAGGATGCAGTGGGCAACCTCCTTGGGAGGTGAGGCGAGCTTCTCCTACAAGATTTTGTAGGGTAACTTCAGAGGCAGCTATTTGTGCTTCTTGGATGTGGAGTATCTTTCGGTCGGTGGATTGCTTGCCCTGCACGGTAATGAATCCTTGAGGCCCGGGGATCTTCATGCACATGTAGTTGTGGTGAACGGCAACATTGAAACGATGTAGGGTGGTCTGCCCTATGACGGCGTTGAAGGAGGGCTCCAGATCCACCTCATCAAAGCAGACCTTCTCCATGTGATGATTTCTTGTCTTCAAATATCATAAGGAGCTTGATCTGTCCCAAGGGTCGAATGGATCTCTTTGGCAGAAAGCGTGTGAGGGAGGGTAAAGAGAAAGCTCTAAAGTGCCTTCTCAGTATCTACCTCGGGGTTCCAACAACTTCTTTGGCGTGCCCATGTATAGGATGTCTATCGAGATTACGCCATCAACGAGGATCCCGGAAAGATGGCAATTGTCGATGGTAGAGGTGAAGAACAAGGAATCGTCATGGGGGAAGCGGATTCCCTCTTTTCTGCTGAATGAGATGGGGATCTCAGCCCACTTGTTGGGGTTGGAGCTAGGGCCCCCGCAATGTTCACTTCACACACATACTCTTTATGGGTCCTCTTCAATTCTCGTCCTGACACTAAGCCTGTCTGAAAAAGGAGCTCAGTGGCTCTCAGGGTGGGCCAGTTCATGACCACCATGGCGTTGGCTTCGACCTATCGAGGGGGTGCCCTTTGAGAGGCTAAGGCTCGGTTGGCCTGGGGAGGCCACCCGCCGTGATGCTTGGGTGGATCACTGAGGTCCTGGCAGTCACTGGTCCAATGGCTTGTGCTCTTGTTGATTGAGGACCACGTGGTGTTGGGGTCTGGTGAGCGTCTGTTTTCCCCGGGTCCGTCGAGGGGTGCCATGCCTATGGTGGCATCCTCAATTGCCATGTCATGTTGCCCTGACAGTTGTGCCTTGCTTGCCGAACGACTTTGTCCCTTGCCTCCCTTGTCTTGGCCTTGAGTTCGCCCTTCATGTGAGAGGGTCTTTGCTCGCTTCTTGGAGCGGTCTTTGTCAGCTCCCCTTGCGTACTCTTCTACCACATCAAAGAGGTGCTATATTGTGCGCAGGGGACGACGGCTGAGTGCCCGATTTAACTCTCCTAGTAAGAAGGCTTGGCGAAAGGTGTGGATAACAATGGAGTCAGGGGAATAGGTGATCTGGCTCATGACCCACAAGAATCTTTTGAAGTCATGGATGGATTCTCCTATCTTCTGTTGAAGGAGGAACAACACGCTCAACATAAGCGGCTACACGTAGTTTCCTTGAAAGTTGTTCATTGAGGCCTCTTGGAGTCACTCCCATAAGCAGATGGATCCCTTCCTAAGTTGAAGAACCATGTATGTGTGATCCCAGAGAGCCCGAATGGGAAGAGGTTGCACATATCCATGGGGACGCCTCTTGCGGCCCAGATTGTGGTGGAGTACACCTCCGGGAACTATAAAGGATTGGAGTCCCTGGAGAAAGGCTTGATGTCGGGTTGCTTAAACGTGAAGGGGAAGGGTGCCTCCCTTATTTCCATCGAGAGGGCATTGCAAGACTCGCTCCGCACTCTATGGTGACACTGTCGATGCCATGGGAGTCATCACTTTATTCGTTGGAAGGTCCCTCGAGAGAGTGGCTTCGCTCTCTCCTGGTGGAGCAACCCCAAGAGGCCTCCATGGAAAACTTTTCTACATTGATTGCTTGTTGGAGGCATCTCGACGTACTCCTAACGCGACATGAGTGCGCTCATTATGCTCCATGCAGGCTTGGCTTTCCAAAGGTGACTACTCCCCGAGGCGAGCGTCTCCTGCCTTCATGTTTCCTCCCGGCGGCCCTCATGTGTATGGCGGGATCACAACGAGGTGTGGCCCCCAATACGGGTGGGGCCATGGGGCCCCGGGAGGCGGAAAAACTACCGGAGGGGTGTATGCGGCATAGAGCGAAGGTCCCGCAACTGAAGCTCATTCCCTTGTGGTCCGTCTAGAGCGGTTGCAGTGGTGGGGTTTGAGTTGGATGCTCTCCCAAATTGTCGGGGGTGAATGCCCTGGTCTTGGACCGATGCCAGCAATGTCGTCTTGGAGCTAGTCGATCAAGCTCGGATGGAGTCGATGTTAACATCCGGCACACTGACAACACTTTCAAGGCCACTGCGATGGAGCGCGAGTCCTGTATGGCCTTCGGCGAGGCGAAGCTTCCTGCAGTGAGGTGTCCTTCGTCCCCCGTGCCTAAGGTAGTTTTGGCATGGGTGTCAAGGCTTTTGGAGCGGTGAGTCCTTTGTTGGGGGCGATGGTGTTTGGGCTTCCTTGATGCCTACTTCCTCGACTACCACGTCGAGGGTGCGATCGCCATGTGCTTCGGGCTCCAATGTTGACGTGGAAGAATGAACTTTCCACTAGGGTATCCTTAGTAGCTTCGTTAAAAACTAGCGACGTGTGTACAACGACCTTTTGTCAAAGGTTGTCATACACTCGACAAAGTGACACGTCAATGTTTTTTAAAATAGTTTCAGTCGCCTCATGGGAACACAAGTTACATCCTATGGGAGAGTCGACAAGAGCGGTGCCCGAGGCAGAACGCACTTGGAGTGTGGTTGTTTTCGGAGTCCCATGACTCCCGACTAGTCCGAGCCTTACAAGGTCCCTCGGAGTCTGGGCTCTCGCGTCTGTTTGCCCTCTTAAAGGGGATTGGAAGGAGGAGAGTGACCCTCCACTTGAGAGTATTCAAGTGAGAGTGAGTTGGTTACATTCCCATGTGGGCTTTATATAGCCTAGGGGTCCTTGACAAATGACCAAGTCTACCTTTGAAGTATGGAGGTGGGAGGGTAGAACTAGGTAATTTTCTGCCCTTTGCGGTGTTGGGGGCGTTTCGGCCTGGTTCGGTGTTGGTTCCTTGCCGAGGTCGGAGCACGGGCTCGCACAGGGAAGCGCCATGGTAGGCATGCATGGTCGCATGGGCGACTTGGCACGTAGGTTTCTCCCCTGTGTGGCATCGGGTTGAAGTAGTGGCATGGAGTGCCAGCCTGCGGCCGTGGCGGAGGAGATGAGGATGGTTGGGTGTTGGCGAGGTGGATTTCATGACTGTGAAGGTGCTGGTTGGTGGTCGGGCTGTTCTCGGCCATGCGAGGTCAATGTTCCGCGGTGGTCTGAACATGATGGCGAGATGTTGTGACAGTGGCGGTGTGGCTCCAACAGTTTGGCCTAATCTGTTGATGGGGGTGGGCGATGTGCGGCGGTTCAGATGCAAAATTATGCTCGTCTTCTCGGAGCTAGCGGCGACGGTGCCCGTGGGTGTCATTTTCTTCTTTGGAGGCGTTGCCGAGGTGTGTCGGCATCTCCCCTCCTTGATTGGATTGTGGTCTCCGGGCGAAAGCCTTGTCTGTTGCAGGATCGGTGATGGTGGCGGTGTGGCGTTGTTGCTATGTTTGAGAGCATCGCAGGCGGAGACATGGTCTGGGTTTCTGTCGGGTTCTCTAGTGCTTGCCGCTGCCCGAGTTAATCTTCGTGGGCGCTATGTACGTAGCTGCAATGATTCCAAGACGATGGCTTTCTTGGGAGTTCGACTCCCGCTATCCACTCACCGTCTCCTCTTAGACATTCAAGGGTGGGTACACTACTAGGAAAACCCTTACCAGTAGCGCTGGGTTTTTGGCTATTAGTAGCGCAGGCAGGCGCGCTACTGCTACGGCGCTACAACTATTTTTTAGCAGTAGCGCTTGTTTGAACCAGCGCTACTGCTATCTATATCTAGCAATAGCGCGCCTCTGTCCATCGCTACTGCTAATACTAGTAGCGTGCCCCTACAACCAACGCTACTGGTAAGCAGCGCTGCTACTACTCCAATACCCCACGCTACTGCTAGTATTCTCTTCTTTTTATGTTGCTGTATTCATATTTTTACAGGTTTTATACAATTACAACATACACATACACTGAAACTATATGAAAAAGGAATGTCTCATCATCATCATCAAAGTGGTACAACATAGTCTCATCATATCAACATAGTCTCAACACAAATGATGTCGATCTCATCATCATATCGAAATAGCGATACAAGTTAATGATCACATGTCTCTTACATTTTCACCGTAGACACATGTTTCATCATCTACCTAAACTATGACATACGAGATAAGAGCGATCACGATGATCAAAAGCGGTATTATGTAGTAGTTTTTGCAACAGCGCTGGTTCTGAATCCCCTGTTGTGCTATGAATCTCAAGTAACTAGCTTCGACTTCCGCTCTGCTATCAAACCCTTTCTGGCTTCCGCCGGAGAAGCCAGAGACTTGGGCCTGACACTCTGGCCACTCATCATACACACCCGGAACATGCCCTACATACACGGCATACCGCTTCCTCGCCATCGTTGATCTATATACCTGTCAGAGATGCACACACACACACACACACATATATATATATATCATGAAGCAAATTCAACGAAATAGTTATGAAATAGAAGCAACATATATAGTAAACATAGTTAACAAATTTCATCGTACCGAAAGTAATTAACTAGAGCGCGGCATCATACATCTAATAGTTTCGTCGTACTGAGAGATTCGAAGTTTTGTCGTACAGAAAGTAACAAGTAATTAAACAGAAAAATTGTTTTTAAGCTGTGCACTCTTCCCATCTGTCCATATCCGGAAGGGTGGACCCAAGCTTAGTGAAAGGCGTCATGTCCTGACGCTGTAGGGCAATGTGGGTTCGGACGTCAGCTCGCGATATTGGGCCACCGTAGAACATCCCATTCTCTTAGAGGACATCTTTCATGATGATGGATGCAATTTCCTGTTGGATCCGGTAGAAATCATTTGGAAGTTGATTATCCGGCACGGCTCCAAAGGCTTCGGCCCATCTCTGGATATGGGTATCGGATGAAGATTTTCATGCAAAGTGATTGCACATCCCTTCTATACTCCATCATTAGATGGATGACGTAGAATCCATCATTCTCACTTCTTGTCGGTTGCTGGATGCAACAAAATTCAGTCTTGTGGCCGAAACAAAGCCTGACCTTATTTGTTTTTTTTGCAATGGATGCAGCCACCCCGCATGTTGAAGCCCAGCATAGCTCTGTCCAGAACAAACTTTATTTGTGTGTAATCTTTCTTCTGTATGTTCTTCAACGGGTCCAAATATAGAGCGCGGGAGCAACGCGGGTAAAGAATGATGAGAACGGCACGACACCCCCCGCTGTGCAAAATACATGATCAAGTTAGCCTCCATGCGTGCAAAGTAACTATTGAAATGCACGTATGTGTTATAGTGCTATCCGCGGATGACTTATACCTGGGATGATAAGGTAGGAGAATCGTTTCTTTGTCCTTATTTCTGACCAAGAATTCTTCGATGTATTGACTCGCATATTGACGGTTGGCGTCATTGATTGACAAGAAGCCCTCATGCATGTAGTATGGGTCCGCGACCGCAAGACCTGTGGCTTGCTCTCTCCTGATGATGTAGTTCATGTGCAGCGCATACAGGCGGACGAACGTAAAATCGAGTGTCCTCATTTGAAATATCTGGAAGATGTAATCAAACCTCAGAAAGAAGAGGTCCGCAGGGCATGTGTGGACATACATCTTGCAACTGCTCGGCACATGAACCGTATAAAGTGGGTATCCTGGATCATCCGAGGCGAGGAGGCTTCTCTCTGTCGAAAGCACATGGTCATGGAGTCACCTGAGATCCCCTGCTATGGCAGTTAGTGCATTCGCCGGTACCATTGGCTCTCCCGCGACATGGATTAATGGCACATGTTTCATCGGTACACGGTCAACCTTGGTCGAAGGCAGCTGGCTGCTAGAACCAACATTGCCAGCTTTATTGGATTTTCTCGCCGCAGGTCTCTTCCTCTGCTTCTTCTTGGTGGGCTTAGGTGCTGGTGGGTCTGTCAGACCCTCCCTGAGCACCACCCCTAGTGTTGTCGGGCTCAGCATTGGACGACTCTGGCTAATTAGTTGAGCTTGGGTGGAGCCGACATCTGGAGGCGTGTCATGCGAGGATTGCATGAATAAAGACTTCTTGCACTCCCGAGGATGTTCCGGCTCTGGTACATGCATCTCATATTCATATGGTTGACTCATTATTACTTCGTTGTCAAAGGCAGTATTGAAATACTGGTTAGGGTCATCGGCCTCCTCCATGTCATGATCCATATCCTCTTCCATGGGGCAGATGGCATCATCTGCTGAAACGGTTGGCCCTCCTTCCTCATGTCTCTCGATCTCAGCAAGCAGCACAGACGATGGTTGTACTTGTGTAGGTGGTGTTGTGGTCATACCTTCCCGAGGTCTCGTTGGTGTGCTCCTGGCCACCTCGACACGAAGAAGATTTTTCGGCCACATGATCGGCCAATTTTTGCATTGGCCAAGTTGCATCAGGGTCTCGTCATCCTCTCCATCGGTTTCTATCGAACGAGGGAAACCCTCATAGCCTGCTTTCACACTCGCCACAGAGACCCTTAAGGCGTTATCAGGCATCTGCCGACGGTGAAACAATCGATCCTTAGGCTTGACTATAGTACCCTTCCCCACATCCACCAACCCACCCTTCATGTGGTAAAGGAGGGTGCACGGAGTGGAGTCGGCCTACAAACACATATACGTGCGGCGTCAGAGATCCAAAAAGAATGACAACTGAAGATTAATTAATTAGTTGAGTTGATGAAGGTGCGACGCGTATTTACCGTGAGGGTGTCGAGCTCAGCCAATGTCGACGGCCCGACATTCAAGCCAGAGATGGAGCTAGGGCTACCGTGAGAGCTGGGTGCAGGAGCAGGTGCTGGAGGAGGTGCGGGTGCGGTTGCCATACTAGGTACGGGTATGGGTGTGGTGTTTGTTGGGGATCGTAGCAGAAATTTAAAATTTTCTACGCATCACCAAGTAGGGATGAAAACGGAGCGGAAACGGACGGAACTGAGTGCTATCGTATTTGTTTTCACATTTCTTTGCAGAAGCGAAAACGAATACAGGAACCCCAGAAATGAATACGGAAACAGATACTACCGGAAACGGACACGGAGCGAATACAAAGTGGATACGGAAACAGAAATAGGCATTGATCGGAACTTTAAACCCCCTTGAATCATAGACAAATACAAACAAAAACAAACAAATTTAATGGGTTGTTAACATGGCTACAAAATAATATCATTATGTTAGCAACTTAGCATAGTATTGTAGTAGTACCGGACAATTGCGTATAGGGTCAAGCTGAGTACATGTGTGGTAGTAGGAGTTGGACCTTAGATCCAGTGTACTAATTGTTGGAAATATGCCCTAGAGGCAATAATAAAAGCATTATTATTATATTTCCTTGTTCATGATAATTGTCTTTATTCATGCTATAATTGTGTTATCCGGAAATCGTAATACATGTGTGAATAATAGACACCAACATGTCCCTAGTAAGCCTCTAGTTGACTAGCTCGTTAATCAACAGATAGTCATGGTTTCCTGACTATGGACATTGGATGTCATTGATAACGAGATCACATCATTAGGAGAATGATGTGATGGACAAGACCCAATCCTAAACATAGCACAAGATCGTATAGTTCGTTTGCTAGAGTTTTCCAATGTCAAGTATCCTTTCCTTAGACCATGAGATCGTGTAACTCTCGGATACCGTAGGAGTGCTTTGGGTGTACCAAACGTCACAA